>NW_022731168.1:37547-126623 GCF_011630105.1 Anneissia japonica | reverse complement strand
TATATATATACATATATATATATATATATATATAAAATATATATAAATATATGAGTAATCTAAAAAAAAACCCAAAAAACAAGGACTACGTTAATATTGGTAGTCATTACAGCACATCACAATAAATAAACCATCAATCAATCCATCAATCAGAACTTGCATCACTGCAGAGAGCAGCAGAATTCCACATTTAGTAAACAGTTCCACTTAAAATTAAAGAATGGTTTTTAGGTAATTAGACAAGATACATACCGGGCCTGGATCTGCTGTTCCAAGTTATGAGACATTCTCATTCCCAGTTGATCCAACTGATCCCACTGCTGGGCAAGACCAACGGTGGAGTGTTCCGTGTAACTGGTGGGAAGATGATAAAGAAAAGCATTCAGTCAGATTGAGATACTTACTGTATGCAATATCAGCTTTTCATTAATTTACAAAGTTTGTATTAAAAGAATTTGATTTTTAAGATAATAATATTATAATTGGCAAGTATAAGGATTGTGGATGGAATGTATCTTGCTTTTGGTGCAAAACACTACAATACAGTATTTATATTTACAATTTTGTGAAATAACCATGTGAATTGTATTGTACTTAGTCTACAATTTTTTATCGTAACAAGCGAGGGATTATAAATTAATCTTACCGATTATCTAGGATAAGCCGCTTCTCTAGTTTAGCTCCTAGGTCCTCAATTTTCTTCAGCTGACTCTTCTGGTTGCGAACCTCAGTAAGTTTTTGCTACAAAATTCCAACAAGATAAAACTTATTTTTTCCCTTCCTTTAAAACACACTGAAGATGTATACTCAAGAATTGACAGCAATGATAGCATAATATTAACAAATGTATAATAATACTAAAAAAATATTAATGTGGTAATATAAGCAAGGAAAAGAACAAATAAGAAATGATTTAGTTAAATCTTCCCTTGCTCTTTCATTATTTACCATGAATTTTAAAAAAATCGAATGAAATAACAAAAAATATGTTAATTACCTTCAAAGCTTCTAGCTGAATCTCCAATGTTCCAGACTCTTCAACCATAGCAACCCTATACAATTCAAACAATTATGCAAATGAGTTATGAATATTTATATTTAGCAAACTAAATAAATTCAATCTTATATAACACTCAATAAAGCATTTTACTAGATTTCACATGCTTGTATGATTGTTTAGCTGGTTAAAATGGAAATGTGAAATATTACGGATAATGAATACATCCTGTTCATACAATGTATTTATAAGATGTAATTGTGCGAATAAAACATGATGTCTGTATATTTAGAATATATAATTAAAATCTACAGTTAGGTTAACAATAAAATATATCTATGTTATGAGTAACAACTTTATATTGTGACATCTTTATCTGAGGTAAACATGTACAATTAGGAAAATTAATTATTCACAACATCACACGTGATGTTATTAGCCAAAATTTGTTAAGCATTGGCATCAAAGCATAGAAGTTGGCATGCTATTAACTACTACAGAAATTATTAATTAGGTTTGGTTGACACAAATTCCTGGTAGAAATTTTTTTTTGTTTTCCAACAGTGTAAGCAGCATAAGTCATGCAATCTTGGATCTAAGCATGAAATCAACGATTTAAGTCTTGTTTTAAAAAACAGAGTTTCAGAAAGTAATTAAAGAATGTCTGCAACAAATTCCTTCACCAATTCAACCAAATAATGATGTCTGACTACTTCTGGTTATTCCTTCATAACCAACACTTCCTCCCTATTTTTTGTATTTTCTTTTCAATAAATCAATAGATTATGACTACAGTAAAACCATTATAAGATGAATAAATAACTAATGTGTTTTAAACAAATTATTTGATTGGAAGAGAAATTATTTGATTGGAAGAGTATTGCACTATCAACTACACTCGCCAGTAATCGAAAGCTACATGCAAATTAATTCAAATGGATTTACTCCTTTATAATGTCTGCAAATTTCAGTAGCAATGTTTAAAAATGACTGACTGCCATTGTGAGAAGTAACAATCACATCACTATCGAACATTACTTTTACTTTCTACCTTTTTCTACTACAATATCCCTTCCTATACACGTAAATATAAAAGCCTAATTTCAACATAGAGTTCCTAATACCAATGGGAGATGTTCAACAGTACATAATATTAATAACTTATTAGAAGTGATTAATACATTGTTATGTTAAATACAGTATATACTGCTACAGTTATTATATGTTAAGAGTTATTTTCTTAAATTAATATGTCCTATAATGTTACATCTAATATGCCTTTGGCCATAAATACTAAAAATTATTTAAAAAAAAAAAAAACCAGTGGTACTGTGTGATAGGGGGACAAAGCTGTCACATGATAAATACTGTACATGTTATAGAATAAACAGTATAATCTGCATCAACAAACACTTTAAGCATGTACTTAATTGAGCAACATTAAAATCTATTTACGTGATCTTACTAAACCAGCAAATTACATTAACGATTTAGGATACAGATTAATAACAAAAAATAATAATAATTTATTGGTTTGGTTAAATACATTTAGTTTAACAAATTTAGTAACTTGATCCAACCTACCACAAAATAAGTAAATAAAAAAAAATAAAATATTTATATATAATGAGGACAAATGTTTTTGAAATGGGTTGCTCACTGCGCCCTGTATTGGTCTGTTCTATTTTTAAGTCAATTCATCCAGGTAAGTAGTCACAAAATAGAAAAACACATATATTTATACATTTTTAATTTTAAAAAAATGATTGTATTGTAGTATTAAAGAATTTCCAAGTTACGATATTTATGTGCCATTGATGCAGGTGAACCAAGTATTTTTGTCAAAAATTTAACTACAAATCAACGCTTAATGACACTGTTGACCTTCAATGTGGTAAAGATGAATGGAGTTTATTAGTACATAAAATAAAAATTATTATCTATAACTAAATAATGATCTCTGAAATAACATTATGTCTTAACATAAATTAGTTAATTATTACGCAGTTAGCACTTAAACTTCATATTTACGTTAGCCTAGAAATATCAAGATGTTAATTCTTTGAAACATGCAGTACTACGATTTTTTTATCCCGTGCAAAAGGCGAATAAAAACTGTAATAATAACCCTCCAGCTACGAAGGCTCTGAAACGATGAACCACAGACGACATGAGTGTAGGTGTGGCATCAACCGACCAGTAGCAACAGGAACACACGCAAAGAAAACAGTAAATACAGGGAAAGAAACAGAAGAAGTAAAAGAAATATAAAATAATGAAAATTGAAAATATAAAAGAAATATCACTAAATGATGGTAAATTTAAAAAAAATATAAAAATATAAAAAGGCCTAAAATTAAGATTTTTTTTTTCTCATTAGAATTTAGTTAAGTAAATTGAATAAAAATAATACCTGCAGATTATAAAGTATCTGAATAGAATATTTGAAAGAATAATTGGAGTGAAATATATTATTGAAATGAAATGTATCTGACACAATTTTGTTGACTACCTAATCACCATACCAAGAGGTTTAATATGGTGCGTTGGAAAGAAGATCCAAATCAAGCAGTACTGAAATCTTATTACATGATTCTTGTATATTCAAAGAGACCCTGAATATCAGCTTCTAGTGGATAAATGGTTTGCATACCTGGTCTCGGTGAGCCATTGATGGAAAGTGTTGGCCAGCTGGGCAAACTGTTTACGCAGTTTGTCATTCTCCTCTTGTCTGATGAGCTCCTTGTTCAAATCCACCTCACGCTCTTTGATGATCTTTTGCAGGTTACGCCAGGTGTCTTCCAGGGCTTCCATGGTAAACCAGGTGTATCTAAAGAGAAATCACAGGTGTACTTAATGGTCAAGCCAGTTCAAAAGGTCAAAGTCCGCATTTTAAAGAAAATAGTATGGTTGGATTTATTCGGTTTAAACACCAAGGATAACCCAAGAAAGCCTGAAGAAGACTTATTTCCAGTGAGTTCCTTCAAGTGGTGATTGGGTAGTACACCAGGAGACAATCTCCTACTCTTTAGAGTGTACTGCATTCTTTAACATGCACATGGGCCTTAATTCACACAGGATTAAATGTCTCATCCAAAAAACAGTGCATTACTTGTATTTCAACCCTCTGTTTGAAATACAATGAGAGCAGCAATGGGAATTGAAGCAGGGACCAAGAGATCTCCACGATTCAGCATACACACAGTGGCTACCACCAGTTTAGCTGACTGAGTTAACCTGCTTTATCCAGTGGAATCACATTGACTTGCAGCATTTATAATAATCTACTGAATTATTTATAGTAAATTCATTTTTTTTCCAGGAAAGCATTAGTCAATTTCTATTATTAATGTATTTGCTGGCAGTTGTATGGTGTTAATTGAATAAACTTACGGGTTAGTTGTTACATGGAAACTTTTGATTTGCTTGTCAAGTGCTGCTAGCTGCTTGAGATCTGTTTGGGCACTGTTCAGGGAAGTGGTAAAAGCATCATGGGCCTCCTTCAAAGCCTGTTAAAAAAGATATCATTCAAAATAAATATCATGAGTAAATTTCCTGTACGAATACTATCGAAATGGTACTGGGCTTGGTCTACAAGAGTTTGTGCTTTTATCATGTCATTCCCTAAAATATATATTTAATAGCTTTTATAATTTACTAACAATTGTTAAATAATATGATGATAATTGTACTGATAACAACAATTAATATGATAATAATATGACAATGGTTGCAATGAAAAAAACATTGTATAAAATGTTTAGTTGTTGTTGGTGACAATGACAAAGATGACGGTGGTGGTGATGACGAGAATGTTGATGATGTAAAGAGGATGGTGTACCACCAATGCATTTGCTTACCTTTATCTCTTCAACTGAGTTACATGTCACAGGGTCTGTAAGATCTTCCTCAGCATTCTCAAACCAGCTGTTGAAGGCAGAGGCTTTCTTTGCAAACAGCAGGAATAGATCTTCAACCTACGAAATCCACAACAAATTGGTGTTTAAAAAAAAATGTGAATGTACAATAATATTCAACAATTTGTCATGCCTGAAAATAGCACACAATACAGTAGGAGAGAGCCCTCTGGAATATGATACTGAAGGAACAATAGAAGAGAGAGCCCTCTGATATATGATACTGAAGGAAAAATAGAAGGTTCAACAGAAAGCAATGAGTGAGAGATACAGTTAAGTATCATGCTGAAAGAGAAGTCATAGTAGTTTAGTTTAATAGAAATTGATCTATCAAATTTGCAATAAGGTTTAATCGAGATCAAATAATTTGTTTCAGTCGATTGTATTTCTGTATAAATATATAACCTTTAACCTTTAAAACATTTCTATAAAATAAGTTGTGACAATCTTATAGCTTTTTAAATTTGTCAGAAAAGTCAGAAACATGTTAACTTGTTTGGTACATGAGATGTTCAAAACAGCAAAAAGTTTTCTTTTAAAATAATTCACTAAATTTCTTGTATTACTGACAAATGTGTACAAGATTTTTTGCATAACTCCTCAATTTAGGTATTAAACATAAATTTCTAAAAGTTTGATTGGTATGAATGAGAGAACAGTGAATTTGGAGTAAATGAATACTGAATACGTAGAAATAGCGGTAGATGAAGAGACACTCTTGCACACAGAATAGCTGTAAAAAGTACAATTGTTAACTGATACAAATGTTTAAAAAATAGCAAAAAATCACTGAACAAAGATCAATAAACTATAAGAGAAATTTAACAGTAACTGAGGCTGGAAAACATGTTTACTTCTATCAAAACTTGCAATTATTTCCACAAAAAGATGTAAAAATACAAACTAATCAGTGGAGAATCAAGCTCAAATAATTAAACATCTTATACTGTACTTTGAATAGGATTATAGAAAAAGTCAACAATAGTTAATAAAATATGCTGAAGTCATTACAAGTCTGGAAGATGGTCAGGTGTACATAAAAAATACAGAGTTAAGTTGTACAGTGACCTACAATGTTCAGAGAATCAGAATTAATAGAATGCTAAAGCAAAGCAAGAATGTGTCGAGATCAACAGGATCTATGGCTAGAGAAGAGAAAGAGAAGCAATTAATTATCACACTACAGCATCCAAACACAGCTGTAATGAAACAGAGTAACTGCTGACCAAACTCAAATATAAATCTGGCAAAAAGTGTAAAGCCTGATTTAAATATTTAAAAATTGGCATACACTATTTTCAACAACTTTCAGTGACGCTAATTGGTCAGTTGAATTGGGGAGGCCAGACAGCTATGCAGCGTGAAGTTTGGTCTGAAAATGATGTAGCAACAGTGTATTTACTTTAAACTAGGCTTAACTTATCATCAACGACTAGAGAAGAAAAAGAGTGTAGTAGCTACAAAATACATTAATTAAAAAGCAGTTCTAGAAGAAAGAAGATATAGTTAGTTTAAAAAGCATAGCATAATGTCTCTCGCCTAAATGATCACTGATAGTTGGATAAAAGCAATGCAGATTTTGCTTTAAAAAGCAAGATATGTTACTGGAAATCAGTATCTTAATAGAATTAAAAGATGTTACAGAAAATATTTGGCACCAATAAAAATCACTAATAATGTTGTTAGAATGAAAGATAATTGGGAAAAAGATATATAAAATGTCTGGCTTAATAAATGGTTTTAAAAATGCTCAAAAAAGTTAGTAATACGTAAAGCTAAGGTTTAAGATTAATAGTTCAAAAATACTTAAAACATAAATTAAAAAATATACAATATTTACTTATACAGATCAACCACAGATTCACTAAATAAATGAGTAAATGCAAGCAAATAGTACAGTAGTTGCATTATAGGCTTAATAAATGGTTTTAAAAATGCTCAAAAAAGTTAGTAATACGTAAAGCTAAGCTTTAAGATTAATAGTTCAAAAATACTTAAAACATAAATTAAAAAATATACAATATTTACTTATACAGATCAACCACATATTCACTAAATAAATGAGTAAATGCAAGCAAATAGTACAGTAGTTGCATTATAGGAAACTAGAAAGAAGCTTAAAGTTACATTGCAACTTATTTAATCTCCAGCCATAATACCAGTTTACTAAAAAACCACAAAGTTGTCAGAAGTTAATTACTACACCAAGGAATCACAACATTGAAAATTTATTACAATAGTTAGGCTAAGACAGGGTTTGTCATCATTCTTGATTAACACCATTCGTTAAAACTTTTACTTATTAGTACTTGTTAAGGTAACAAAAAGGAATTGCTAAGGATAGCATTGTTAAAAGCTTAAAAAGCAGACCATCTTTCATATATTAAACAATGCAAACTACATTTTTAGAAAATTAATATAGTTAATAAAAAAATTCTTGAAAATCCAAATAAGAATTAATGCCAGTATGTAATTTATATTTTTGAATAATTTCTTTAATAATTTAATGATATAATTTAATTAATAACTCATTGTATTATTTAGAAAAAAACACAATTCATTTCTAAATTTCAAAATTGTATATAAAAATGATTATATCTCCCCATTTTTTTGTGATTGTATATATATTATGGTAGTTGCAATTTATGTTAACCTATAAAATATGGCTGTACAGAAACATTAGCATTGCTAATTCACAAAGTTGGCACAATAATGCACGTTTACTCAATTCCATTCATATTTCATCTTACGGGGAAATTTGATTTGGCAATTGAGAAAAACACAGACGACATGAACTTGTTATCCTGTTCATTTTTGGGTTTAAAGATCTGAACAAAAATTGTGATGTTTGAAAAAAAGAGAAAAAAAAGTGTAAGATTGAATTTTCTAAATATCACTCACAACACAAATCTAACATTAACAAGTTATATCAATGAATAATTCATAAGATTATTAAGCGTTTATGATCTGATTTAAACCAATGGCGCAAGTGCAAATATATAAATTTCAAATACCGTACTTCCTTGTTTATCTTCACCAGAATTTTTAATTAGTTAGCTTATGCTAGTCAAACCAATGTGACAAACAGTTCAGGGAGTAATTTGGATTTTTGTCAGTTCAATAAAAATACACAAATCAGCATTCATTATTCATGCTGTGGGGGGGGGGGGATGATTCCATTATTTCTTCAAGGTAAATCCCACAAAGGAAACTTGGTATATATTGGCTCATCCAAGTAAGAATTTACAAAATGTAAAAATATATGGATTGAAACATTTCTAACTAAGCTATTAATGCATTTTAGATCTACAAATTTGCTTGGTAAATAAACATCATGGTGAATATATGTGGTATACCCGTCTGAATTGTTCCCCCTGATAATAAAAAGAGCTTTCGGTTTGAAACGACAAATAGCTGTGAGCCAATCATCTCTGCAGGTTTTTTTTTTTGACATTAGCATTGAGTGATGATTTTCTGGGCTACATTAAAACCAAGGAACTACGGTAACCATAACTTTATAACAATAACCACAGATATATTTTATATATAACAAGTGCACTGAAAACTAATCATGTGATCAAAAGGTAAATTAGAATAAATCAGTTGATTAGCATAAACACCTGCATTTTCAAACTGCAATAACTGCAAGAAACTATTGAGATATAGATTTTCATTCAAGGAGAATCTAACCATTTTGCTGTGATAAAATGAGGAAGTTGCAATTACATGATGAAGATTCTAAAAAAGGCATTTCTAAACTAATCTAAATTTTAAAGGATTCATTCACAGATATCAACATTTTTCATAAGTGTACAAAGTGCCGTTGGTAATTTTTTATCCTATAGATTCATTTTTGTTATCAACATTTTAAGATGGAGAGTAAGGTTCTATTCATACTGCTATCCAGATAAATAATTAATCAATTTCACTTCCTTCCAAGGAGTAAACAGATTAAATCTTCTGTCAGCAAATCTGCATATTTATTCTTGCGAAAATTGTTGATAATTGTTTAATGAGCCTCAAGTGCATATACGTTAAGATGGTAAGTGAAAAGAGAAGTCTTGAAATTTCATACAAAAACATTTTCATTCGAATACTATATCAAATCTTAATAACATCATTATTTATAATTGTAAACCTCAATAGTTTTAAAATAAAATGTGCCATGTTAATGAAATTAATGCTCACCTCACGGTACTGCTCCTGCGCCCGCAGTAATCTTTGGCGACGAGCCTTCGAATCAGACAACAGTTTCTCCCATCTATTTAAAAACATTCAAATTAATAGCTAGACTAACTGCATGTTTTCATGTCTATGTCAATGTATTACTATTATTATTGTATATTTATAGTACTTTTCTAAAACTCGTAAAATACGTTTATTATTCAGAACATAAGGAGATATAAACAAATTATTGTTAAATTACAATGTGTGGTGGTCTCAGAGAGTCAACCATCCATCACTGCCCCGGTGCAATCCCAGACCTCTACCTAGGTGGCGCGAATTTACACTGGCTTATACTATATATATATATGTCAAATTTGTTCAATCTTTATGGTTTTTTGTTTTGTTTTTTTGTCTCAATAATCATTAATATAAAATATTATTTACACATTTCAAAGTAAAGAAAAAAAAGAACAGCAAGTTCAACTAACATGAGAATCAAGTTGGCATGTCTGCGTTGGATGGCAGGGGTCTGAGCGTGCTCGGCTTCCACCAGCTGATCCTTCAGTAATGTGATAGTGGTGATGCCCTCTTTCTCAAAGGCATGTAGACCAACATCAAAGGTCTCTTGCTTAGTCAGCAACGTCTGGACAGATGACAGGTCACGGCCATAGTCATCTGAGTTGGCCATGCTCTCCTTGTCCGCTAGAAATTTACAAGGAAAATTGTTGATTTTTTACCAAAAAATACATTTAAAAATCTCTAAATGCTGCAATCTGACGAAACAAATATGTTTATGTTAATAATATTCATTTTTTAGCATGTGTGCGTCTATAACAAGAGGATTACAGAGAGCATATTATCTTACCAATCCAGGATTCGACCACATCGGCCTTCCAGTAGAACTGCAAGAAAGCTGAATTGTCATCCAGACGGGAGCGACGGAGCAGAGCTGCTTGTTCTAAGGCTGCTAGCTTAGCATTCAGTGATTCGGTACGCTGACCAATAGCTTCAGAGTTGAAGTTCTCCTGTTAAAGACAAAAGGATTAAGATGAGTAAAGTATAGACATGATTAAAGCAATCTTGTCTAAATTTAAAGTTCTGATACAATTATAAATAATCCAAAAATTATATATAAAGAAAGCTTACCACTTTGATAAGTTCTTCTCCAACATTCTGAATATCTGCAACTCTTTCACGATGAACACCAAGATCAGTTTCAAAAGCTTTGTACTTCTTCAGTAATCCCTAAAAAAAAAAGCAAACATAAATGAGAAAAAAAAGTGAAAAAAAATTTAAAATATTGCAATGCAATAAGGCATATCAAGTTATATGTTCCCAAAGAACTACAAGGTGTGAAAGCCTAAGATCATTAGGCTGTTGAAATCTGTTGGAACCAGAATCAGTCAAGCCTACCAAAACTAGCTTCTGAAGCTAGGTCTATTTGACACAACTTTCACTTTTTAAAATAAGTACATATTCTGAATTCTAGCAACTAGCTTGTGGATGCTAGGCCTCATTATTAAGTATTCCTTCAAAGAAATCTAAAGACAGCACACCTGTACTGCTGCCAGAGTGTCTCCATAATCATCACTGTTCATCAAACTCTGCTTCTCGTTCACCCAGGCCTCTTCCTCCTCTACATTTGCGCAGAAGTTCTGGAAGGCCAGAGAATCTTCCAGGTAGTGTTCACGATTAGAGGCAAGAGTTCTGAGCTCTGTCCAGTTGACATCAAGTTGATCCAGCCGCTGCTGGACTTGTTCAGGTGCCACACTGAGTTCCTGCAAGAGGAGGTTCCCAGAGTCTGCAACAGCCTTAAAAAAAAGATTAAATAAAATAAAGTATAATATATACCTTTGAACATGAAGTATTTTCTTTAATTTTTCTATTATCCCTGGCATTAATAATATTTCATATACCAAAAATAACATGCTTGTACATGAAATTTTATACTACATTCCTGTTTCATTACATAATGTATGCTTATATCATCATATTTAAAAAGTAGGTTAAGGGCAGTGATTTTTAAAATAAACATCATCACTAGCATTACTAATAATATAACATTAACCACATTATCATTATTTGTTTTTCATTTCAATATTAAGGAGTAGCAGTGTTCTTTAAATATAAAGGTGCAGACAGACTGGCAAGCAAATATGAGGCATTGTTTCCAAAATCAGGGAAGTATGTAACTTCACTTGATGAAAAAAAACAACACATCATATATATACTTGTCGATTTACAAATATAAACCCTTACGATTAACGTACCTTTATTGAGGGCTCGTGGCTGTTTATCTCAGCCACCAAGCGTTTGTGCTTTTTACGCAAGTTCTGCACACCTGTCAAATCACGGCCGTAATCATCAGAGCTTGTCAGAAGTTTCTTCTCCCTAGAGAGAGGAAGAGGAAAAATATTAAAAATATATAACATAAAATATTAAACAATCAAGAACAAAGGGTATTTCTACATTTCAATATTTTCAGAAGAGTACAAAAAAACTCTTTTTGGTGGACCCTCCCTATACCCATCAAAAGATATATAAGAAAATGATGATTGTTGTATGATATTTTGCAAAATACTAGAGAATATTTGATTTTGCATTACGTTTATTGGTTAAGAAACGGGAAGAACACTCACTTGATCCATGATTCTTCATCGTCAATGTCACGGTAAAATTGTTGTACTCTGTGAGACTCGTTGAGTTTGATACGGCGCTCGCCAGACAAAATTTTCACACTGAGAAGTTAAAATAATTTTTAAAAATACATGTCAATTGCATGGACGAATCCACCAGCTAATGTTGAATTGTAATATATGCATATCTTGAATTAGTTATATTCATATATTATTACAAAATGTCAGTGTAAACTAATATCACCCATTGATTATCAGAAATGAAGTTAATAAAATAAAAAAGAATTCTAAGACTTACTTGTCATATCTATCATTGATACTGTCTCTCTTTTCTTTAATGGCATCAGAGTCGTAGTGTCCAGCATCTATAAAGGCATTAGCCTGGTCATTCAACTCCTTGATTCGTCCCTATATAGCAAGGAAAGTTAGATTAGTATAAATAATAATACTACTAAATAATGAAAAAGTCATTTTTGAGCCAAAGTGTAACTAATACTAATCTTTTCAATGGTAACACTTCTTTTACCTCATGTGCAGCAATGTCATCTTCCAGCAGTTGATGCTTCTGTAGAAGGTTCTGCACAGAGGCTAAGTCACGTCCAAAGTCTTCTGATGCGAGGGCAGTTTCACACTGAAAGATTTAATATAACAGAATATATCATAAAGGAAATATGGGTGTATGAAATGGAATAGTTATTGGTCTTTTACAATTCATGTACATCTCACAAATTTTTTTAAAACTATGGTCACCATATTATTGTTAGTCTTAAGTCTATTTATATTTATTTTAGCATAAGTCTTTTGTGAGTATAATGCATTTAACCTCATGAAGCACATAAACAGTGACTGATTTAGATGCAATGAAAATCTTTCGCATTTTGACAATCCAAATCTAAATTTAAATATAAAATAGATTTAAAAATTGTAGCTCCTTTCCTAACCCTCTCCCTCCCAAACAACCTTGATTTTTCTGTACCTATATTTCAATCTAAAATCAAATTCATATCAAAAAAGAATAAACTGAAACAAAGTTATGAATAAAATTTAAAGTACAAGACAAAAAATATTATATTGAAAGTTTACAAGATTGCTGTTCTTACATCAGTAAGCCAATATTCAATGTCCTTCACACTGATGTTAAAGTTCTGCTGGCGGTTGGCCTCCTTCAGTTTCAAGGTCTTTTGAGAGGACTTCTCTGTCAGGTAGACCCACTGGTCACCGAGGCTCTTGATACGAGCACTTACAGCTTCCTCTGTACCAGCACACTGGTTATCATCGATCAATCCTACACAGAGACAAAAGGAAGATGTTAGAGTTGGCACATACTTTAGACATCATAGTATCAGAGAAAGTCTTTAAAGAGTAATATTGTTTAAGACTTCCGAAATCTTTAGGGGAAAACTTGGAAACAATTTTTAACTTATAAAATATGATATCAGTGCCACTGGATGGATAACTCACTCTGTCCAGCTGCCATTACACCCTGGATTCTGTCGGCATTGGCAGCCAACTCTGCCTCAAATGCCTGATGCTTCTGGTGCTTGCTCTGAATGTTGCTGGGGTCCATGTACGACTCGTCACCGGCCACTTGGACCTTTTCAGCAATCCAGGCCTCGACTTCATCAGCATCTCTGCTGAACTGCTGCAGGGTCTGGGTCTCGCCTAGCTTAGAACGCTTCTCAACTAAAGCCTCCTTTAAATTCTGCCATCTAAAAAAGACATTAAATGTTAATTTTCATATGTTAATTAAAGTAACAGATTTTGCAATGAACAATGATGCTGCTAATTATAAACACATTTTACAATAACAATAATATAAAATATTAAAATTATTTTATAAATCACTTACCTCTCCAATACCTGATCTCGTTTCTCAGCAATGGCTGGTGCATCATAATGGTCTGCAGCAGTCAGTTGGTCAGCAAAAGATTTCAGTGCTGAGATCTTCTCCTCTTGTGCATTGATGGCCTTGTCAAAGTCTTCATGCTTCTTGATCAATGCTTCAACACCATCCAAGGATCCTCCAACCTCTTTGTTGGCAATGAAAGCCTCACGAGATGCCATCCATGCCTCGGCTTGTTCACAATCTCGGAGGAACAGTTGCAGCTCAAGGCATTGGTCAAGCTGAATGCGGCGCACTGTCCAAGCTCTGAAATATGTCATACAAATATTATTCTATTCCTAATAATCTTTATAACAGTTAATTGAAAAAAAAATTATTCTTAGTAACCACTTAAATATGTGATTAATAACATTCTTTATTATTTTAATGAAGTAATCACAAAAAATAATACGCCATAGAAAAAAGTATGTTGTATGCCAACTGCTCATAAAAATTATGAATATCTCATTTGCTTAACAGAAATTAATAAGTATTTACAGTTGGTTGTCCCTTAATAATGTTATGTTTTTCCATTTAATTTATTTTCTTATGTTTTGTTATTATAAAAATACTCACTTGTCAAGTTCTTCTCTCTCATGTTTCAGCATCTGCAACTTCTCCTCAATCTGTGGGCTAGCATAATGCTCATGCTGAAGGAGTTGCTCCCCAAAGGCCTCAAAGCCCTGGAAGGCTCCTGCCTTGGCCTCTATCTCGCATCTTAGATCCTGCAGACAAAGACAGAAATATATTACGTATAATACTTTAGAAAGTGTGACCTCGATACAGTATAAAGCAATGTATACCATATAAGGTCTATAATATACGTAAAAATTTTTAGGAATATAGTTTCCATGCTTGCTTCTGCAAAAGTATCAATCATCTAGAGTTAACATTGTCAATGCAAAAGCATTATTCATCAAGGCTTATCACTCCATTTTTCTACACCCACTGCTTTCTTACAAGAACATACACTTGCTCCTACATTATTCTCACTTTACCTTGGAGCAAAGATATTAGCATAATAGTAGCATGGTTTACCTGGTGTCTTTCAAGAAGTGCCTCTGCACCTGTAACATCCTTAGCCAGTTCATCCGATGACACAAGAACCATCATACCATTAACCCAAGACATGAGATCACGGAAGTCACTCAAGAAGCGCTGGAGATCGTAGGAATCCATCAGCTTATCCTTGCGAGCTTTGGCCTAAAGTGTGCAGAAAAGAGAAACATTATTATTTGAAAATTTCCTGAAAACAGAACAAAAAATAAATATATTTCTCATTGTTACTGGCAGAGTACACAATGGAAATAAGTAAAATTCAATATTACTTATAACTTATTAATTTCTGATGATATAAAAAAAACTTTACAAAAAAAATTTACAGAAACTACAATACAATACAATACATAAAAAAATTTAAAAAAATAAAATTTATTACATTTTTATACCAATATTACTGACATCCTTTAAACACAGCATTGTAAATAGAGGTCATGGATGAACTAAAGTAATCTTTCAAACTTACTCTCTCCTGTATTGCTTCCCAATCCTTGTTGATCTCGCTCTTCTTTTCATGGATTGCTTCAGCTGATTCTGGATGACTGTCCATCAGACGTTTGCCAGTCTCATCCAGGGATTGTACCTACAAATTTTAAAAAAATCATAATATAATGATTCATTACATAAAATTATGTAAAACACAATCAGAATCACAACTTAATAACATACAAAAATGTGTTACAGATAACACAACTGCGTAAAGTGTGTTAAAATGCATTAAGATTTTCATTAAGTACCACAGTTTCTAGTTGTTTGTAAACTAAAAACTGAACAAATTCAAATAGAATAACAATATTGCAATCACTTGAAAAAAAAAAAAATCAAAATTTATACAGTCATTGTATCAATCATTTTTTTCAGGTTGAAAAATATTATTGTATTATGCAAACAGTTACTTCAATCAAACTTAGCTATAGCTTATGTTAATCTTTTGGCAGTACACCAATGTAAGTAAATACAAAAACACTTAAATGTACTAGAGAAAAATAACACAGTAGAAAAAACAAAGTTTAAATGTACTACATTCCAAAAAAGTACTGCAAGAATTAAATAATATTCTTACTAAGAAACCACCATACAAAACCCTAGGTTGAAGTCTATCCCATCCTTAAAATCAACATCACAATATTATATACATCAACAGAAGGCATACTCCATAAATTAAATATATTAAAATGAATTTAAGGCTTTTAATCTATGGTGAGGCATACTTAAAAATAATGGAATAAGGATTGCTGAGATCATACATGCATTCACACATACCTCAGCATGGCATTGATCCATTGACGTGAATAAAATCTTTACTCGTACAGTATCTATCTGCAGCTACGTAATTGAGTATACACACATAAAATGGGTGACATGGAATAACAAAGGGGAAAACATGCATCCCCATGGCATTGCATCATGCAAATGAGTTCCAGATACAGCATGAGGCAGTGTTACTGTAGGTAAATAGATGCAACATGCGAGCTAGATTTCCAAGAAGTTTAACAAGTTAACTAAGGGAAAGGAGATCCACCCTGGAGAAACAAAATATCTGATTTGATTATATACTTGTTATAATTCTCCATTTGCAATTTTGAAACGCAACTGCCCTTGCAAACAAATGAGTTTAGATGAGACAGAATTTAGTTTAGAATATTTATAATAATTTTAGTGGGTATGGACATTTTGTGCCTGAACGAGAGTATGCATGCAATCAAATTTACAAAAAGCAGATGACATGCTTGTAAGCAAACAGCGTAGTGATGAACAAATCCCTTCATGAAGATAAACAGTTGTTCTATCTCCTTAACCAAGATACATATCAAAGTAGTCTATCTACATACAATTTAAGCCTATGAACCCAATAACTAAATAGTTTAAGCTAAATGACTATGCTAAATGCACTTTAATTCAGGGCATTGAATGCATGGTTTTGTAATCAATCTTACTAACCCACTACCTTATTGCACTGGGCTAAATGCTGTAAATCAATATATAGAATTTCTAGATCCTATTTATTCCCTTCTAACCCAGTAACTTAATGTAAAATCACATGCTAATTTTTCAATCATAGCATTTAATGGCCCAACACTTTCTTTAGGCTATCCTATGTTTTCATTGAGTTTACAAAATGCACTGGGCTGCAGTTAACCCAATAAATTATTGCTTGTTGTAAGCTAAATACTGATTTGGTCTGCATTACTTAAGCACTTAAGCCTGCCACCATTGCTACTTATTCTGGATGCTAAGTTTTCTGTCATCTATGCTAATTATTCCTGAAGCTAAAGGCTATAAACACTTTGAAATCCTGAATCACACTCTAAAAAGTTTATTTATCTTCAGTGCACTAATTTACAGCTTTGTAAACATCTGCAATATAAGTATTGATTCAATTACTTAATCAATATAAATATTTCATACATTCTCAGATTCTCAACAAATTATTTTTGTTGTGCTGTACTCATAACAAAAAGTTAGGTAATGGGTTACAATGTATCCCAAAATGCAGCAGTTTCCATTTTCAATGATTGCTGACAACCAATCACAATGCTTATTGTAATCATATTATAACTTATACCATACCAATGACATTCATTGTTTCTTAAAGCATACCTTTTACCTATCATACAGTAAGAATACTTTCCAATTGTTTTAAAAGTGGATGATAGGAAAATTGCCCACTAACATCATAAGATGAGCAAAGAAAGTTAATTTTCTATCAATTTTGCATTGATTAATTTTAATATACATCTGTTGGAGGTGTACCAAATTTATTAAGTGAATATTTATAAAACCAAATATGTCCCTAATGGTGTTAACAGTAATAATGGAAAAAATTGATACCAAATTGCTACATTTGAAACTGACACATGTCTCAGTTTAAAATAACAGCAATACTTTGTTGAAATGGATTCTCATGAATTGTTGGAAAATATATACTAGTAGTGCACAATACAAATATGCAAATAGTATAAAATGTACTTGAAAATTTATCATTTTAAAACAGTTATTCCTCCTCATTTGGTACACCTCCCCAGCCACTAGAAGCCCACCATGCAGCAGCTAGCCATTCATCTTACCTGCTTGCCCAGGGCATTCAGGTCACGCTCCAGGCCCTGGTGCTTGCGCTGTAGGGCCTGCACACTGTGCAAGTCTTGACCATAATTCTCTGTGTTCAGAGCATTGTTCTTGTCATTGATCCAGTCCTTGGTCTCATCAGCATCTCTGTATGAAAAAAAAATCATTAACAACATGTCATATCAAATCAAACAAACACATATCAAATCAAACAACAGACCTAGGGCACTATTATTTATGTATCTGGATGCCAGCTGTAATGATTACTTTTCTGCTACATACCTGAAAAATCTTTGCACCTCATGTGCACTTCCAAGAGTTTCACTTCTCTCGTTGGCCAATTGCTGGAGCTCATTCCATCTTTGGTTCAATTCCTACAAAAAAGCAAAACAACAAAAGTAAATTATCAATGCTATTTAAAATAGAATTCATGTTATTGAGGTGGAACGAATACAATAAGATATTAAAATTGAGATGTGTTCTTTTAAATATTTTGTTGCACTACGGCATAACATGTGACTGGATGTTGTCTACTTACATTGATTGCCGTCTTGCACTGGATCACCTCTGGGCTGCCATCATCCTCCAAGGTATCAGCAAGCTCATTGATCTCCGTCAAGCGATTCTCATTAGCATTAAGATCCTGAATTAAAATAATAAAATTAATAATTTTCAATACATCTAATTAAGTATAGAGTTAATAGATGGCAAACATGTGACAAATAATTCACATTGATATTTTTTTGATGTCGCTACTGCGCATAAAACTGGGTGGGCATAAAAATGGATGAAGGCCAAACCAAAATTCTGACTTAACATTGAGGGTCGTAAGCAAACGTTTTAGTCAAAATTCAATGTTCTTTTCAATGTGCTTCTTTCATACACTCCATTTTTACTGCTTTATTCTCAGTTTTATTTCTATTTTTCACAGATATTCAACATTGTTTCCAGCAAAAAATGATAAATGAGTCACAAATATAGTGTTTTTAATATATTTGTAAGGTCCACAATAAAATTGCTGACAGGCCACATGTGGCCCGCATGCCACATTTTGCCCACTTCTGGTAGACAGAATAATTAACAAGGGTGATTTACTTAGAACTTAGAAATTCTGATCATCAATATCTTTCATCTAAACACTTCATTGCATATTTCATTTAAGAGTTGAACCACAATCTTCAGATGGCACTGCTGCCACTACACCACAACAGCTTCAACAAACTTCTTTTGCCAAGATTGAGCCTAGAACCACAAACACCATGCTTCACTTGTACTCACCTTCTGGAAGTCATCAAACTTCTTCTGTAGAACTTCCACTTGCTCCAAGTCATCACCCAACTCAGCATTTGTGGCAACTGCTTCCTGCATAATTTAAAAAAAAATAATAACTTATATTTTAAACCACATTTTTTCTCATAAAAAAATTAATATTTATCAATTTCAATTTATTTTTCAACATCTGATTGAAACTTGTCAAAATAGTTTAATTACTTTAATCTTTGTCCACACTATCAAATTTGATGTAATTTGTCCATTGTACAATCTGACATCACTACGCCTATGAGCAATTCACACAAATTTGTTACATTTATTGTCGATAGTGCCTTTAAGGTGTGGCTGGCATTGGATCTTAAAATTCTTCAAAATTAAGTTGTAGTTTATACCTCAATTATAGAGTGCTATAAAACATGTGACTAACCTTATCATTGATCCATTGCATGAGGTCAGCTGCTTCTCTTATCAGCATGTGACGTTTGCAGGATTCTTCCAGCTTCTTCTTGCGGATGTCAGACATCTCCAAAAGGTCAGCATACTGGTTTTCAATCGCAGCTTGACGGGCCATGATGCTGCTCGCTTCTTCGACGAGCTCCGGTTGCGAGGCCGCGGTGGAGTCGATCTTCTTGACGTAAGCAGCAGGAACAAAACCTTGGCGATCGTTGACTTCGACTTTCCACCAGTCCTGACAGACAAAATAATAAAATTTAGTCTCACTCACTGTCTTATAGATGGTTAAAATAGTATACAATTAAGAAGAAAATAAAATGCTTTTACTATTTAGTTGTTACCTTATTTGCGCTATTCAAGAGGGTCAACACATCACCCTTCTTCATGGACACCTCACGAGGGCTCTTTTCAGTGTAGTCGTACAAAGCCAGGACAATCTCCTTACTGGCATCATCACTCACTGGGGCAATTTGTTGCTATAGTAACAAATAATACCACATTTAAATTAGAATACCAAAACCTATTATAATGTAGCATCATCAAATTCTATTAAACAGGAAAACTAAAGGAGTTATTAAAATTAAAGAACTATCTATTCACAGTCAAACCACTGTGTTTTCCAATATTTGGTATAATGTATGTTATAAAATGAAGGATATCGCCATAGTTAAAATAATATTGCAAGTTATATAGGCTTTTTATAGTCTGTCAAACAAAAATATTTTCACAGCAATCGATTCTTTGTCAATTAAAATCATTAAAAATTATTCTCATGAAACACCACTCCACACTTAAG
Source organism: Anneissia japonica (assembly GCF_011630105.1). Taxonomy (NCBI): domain Eukaryota; kingdom Metazoa; phylum Echinodermata; class Crinoidea; order Comatulida; family Comatulidae; genus Anneissia; species Anneissia japonica. The sequence continues at coordinate 106,378 of NW_022731168.1, read as the reverse complement.
CTATTGATCGTTTTAAGGTTTCAACCATTTTGTTCTATGCTAATGAGATAATGTATTCAGAATGACAATTTCTAAAAATTACCATATTCTATATACAACTAATACAACAAAAAATAAATGAAAAAAATCACAAATTTCCCATTAATTAAACTGAAATGAATGTTGAATTATATGATATATTCCATGTATAGAACAAAAACAAGTAAAAAGTGCTACTACTATACAGACCAAGCGCCACCCTTCCAATAATATGATAATAATAATAGTATGATGATTAATAATAAATTTTAAAGTGTTTATGATAACTGATGCAAAGTATGTACTGTATATTACAATGAGGCTTGTAATGACAATGATGCCTGGTGGTACAAATGGAGGATGATGTGATGATGACATTGGAAATGATTATGATGATAATGAGGAAGAACATGATGACAATGATGATGACAAGATGATACTGATATGTTGATGAAGATGATGATAATGATGACAATGATGATATATGATTGATGTTGTTGATGATGATGAGTTGTGATGTTGGTAAAAATGATTTAAAAATAATTTCACCAATTAAATATTCCATACTAATACTATAAAAATATACTAAATTTTAACAAAATTTACCAATGACAAAAAAAGTACATTAATAAAGCATTTGAAAATACAACCAATTCTTCAGTTATACTACTGTACATGATTTTTTAATGAAAATTAGCTGATGATAATTATAGATGTTGTTAAAATGGCTTAAAGAAGTGTAAAATCTCTGCTGGCTTTAAGTGAAAGAGTGAATATTCTGTATTGTCTACGAGCATAAACTATTACTAGATAAAAGTGATTGTGGTGAATTTGGAATTTCTAATAAATGAGATTGTTTTAATATTATATTGAACTTTGGGTTAGTGATGATAATGGTTAGAATTTGTAATCTTGTGTGCCAATATCTATGTCATTTGTGACTTATATTCTAAAGATCTAACATAATAAATAAATCACAGAGTACACAAGAATAGAAAAAAAACAAATCATTACTGTTTGTAAGTATTTTCATTACGTTAAGTACAAAATAAATAGTAATAAAAATAAATTTTAAAAACAAACCAAAACCTTCTTCCTTCTTATATTATACAGATATTCTGTAGTAGCTGTATTTTACATTTTAGAGTATTATGCTATGCTTGTATAATAGGTCTAATATATTTCTTTTCTTCATTAGAAAATATTTTTCCCAAAAAGGAGCATTAAAAAAAGAAAAATATGACCACATAGAGGTAACCACATAAAAATCCTTCAAAACCATTTATTTTTTTTTAAACAAATGTAAAAAATTTTGAAATAATTAAAATAGATGAATATTTTTATACCCTTTCAACTGGTGTTTGAGTATCCTATGTCAAACAAAGAGGAGGGGATAGAGACAAGATATAAATGCTTCAGACTATTATGATATATTCTGTTTATATATACATCAAAGTATTTCCTCTCCCCCAGTATAAAATAAAGATTAGAAGATAAATAATGACAAAAATACTGATATTATTTTGATTCTTGGATATAAACCATAAAAAGTGACAAAAAAAAATTACATATCAGATGTGTCAGAAACTAAGCTGTGGAAAAAATGGTTTAAAATGGCTCCTGTATTATGCAAATTTGATGTAAATGACACCTGTGTGAGATAATTAAATACAAGTAAAAGATAACATATGAAAAGGGAATAAAACTAAAACAGTATACCAATATATCTATACTACGTGGCATGCTTTATGTTGAGTGAACAATCACAGTCAAACAAAAAACCACAACTGAAACCATATTGAAATGATTTGAGTTCAATATTTTCATTCATTTAGTTTTCTACTAAAATAAAATTATCAAGCTAAAATTCTCAGATATATTTTGTGGAAATTTATGTGACTATGTATTTTCCAAAAAGGTGTTTTCATGCTGAAAAATCTAAATCTAACAGGTATGTGCACTTAGGAATGTTCACATCAGTGCAAAAAAAAACAAACACATAATAATTGGTAAACTATCATAGAACTCTTGCAATTATGCAAATGAGTGAAGCTCTACTTTGATTGGATGAAAGTAAGAGAAAGATGAAGAACCTGTTGGGTGTAGTCAGCACATTCTTGCAGCTGTTACAAGAGAGAGAGAATAAGGTAGCAACAAGCAACCAAGACAACTTAAGCAATGGGGATCTTGCAAACAATATAAGGAAACATATCAAACAATAAGATTTCAGCTACTAACTCTACACAGGGTATAGGGTAAAGATGGCCAAAGGAGAGAACACCATATTTAAGTACAAAAGCTAGGTAAAGATTTTTGCATTTTAAAACAAATAAAAACAGCACATACTTTTCATAGCATAAATATCATTAAAATTTATAAGATAATCACTGTTAAAAAAAATATGCTTTACACTAAAGAGGTATTGAAAAAGGAATTACAAAATAAAATAATAAATATATCTTCCATGCCGGTTCAAAAATTATTCTAACATAAAGGATTATTTACTCACAATGTAAAATTAGCAAACCATTAAATATGGTATGCTTCTAAAATTGTTAACTTCCCAAATCTATCTGACATTTAGATTTAAATAAAACAAATAAAATTTGATTTTAAAGATTTTGTACATCACTTGAATACAAATATATACAGCATAGCTAATTTATTTAAATTTTTTTAAATCAGTGATTTATGGCCCGAGATATCAATATTTAGCTAAAATTGGGCTAAAAACAAAAATTGTCAAGCGTGCATAGAAAACAAACAGAATGTAGGGTATGGGTCATACAGTGGAGAAAAATAAAATGCATTGCTCAAACACACAATCCTGAAAACTTACCCTGCACTCTTCGGCTTGGGACTTGAGGGCGTCGATTGTGGAGCCATATGCAGTCAAGTCTGACATTAATGCTTCATGCTTCTTAAGAAGAGACTGCCAAAATAAAAAAATAAAAACTTGTTTAATATTGATATCTAGGGATATTAAAACAGAACTAATTAATCATTGCTTTGATCATTAGGTGTTTAGAGGGGGTATGATCGGAATTGTTTGAAGATGGTGTGGATTTAAGTCTGGTCTCTGGTATCAGTGGTGGCCCCAGCAATGTGCTGACAAGGGGTCCGACATAGGGGTCTGAGCCAAGGTGCCAACGAAGCCTCAGTCGACAGCCCGGAATAATATCTCCCTTGCAGGGTTCAGATTGAGAGTTATTATGGTTTAGTATGGTACAAAATAGGCTTTCAGCACAATATTAGGGATTGGCAAATTATTATTTTTTTTTTATTTTTGATCCGACGACCTAGCCCTACGTTGGACGACAGGGGGTCCAGGCCTGTCTGACGGAGGGAAAAAAATCCCCTCCCCCCGACACCACCACTGTCTGGTTTATGAAGAGCAAAATGCGGATGCTTATGTTATTTTCTGTAACAGGATGTGTTGTGATTATTCATGTATAATTTATGACAAAATACATTTTAACATAAACCTATTTGTTTACACCTTACATCTTCTGCAAAAGATGTAGTAAACAAGATACAGAAAAAATATTATTTGTTTATGTGGGAAATACTCTATGGTATGAGTAACCAGTTTTAAAGTATTAGGCAAGAAAGTACGATAACACGCTGGAATTGCATCCTGGAAACACCTCCATCCTCCATACTCATTACACTTACCTCAGCAGTATCCTCATCTTTACCATAGTCTGTGCTTCCAGCAATGGGTTCCTTCTCTTTCATCCAGGACTGGGCTTCATTGGCATCGGCAAAGTACTGCTGTGCTTCCAAAGACTCATCCAGATCCTCCTTTCTGCTTGCTGTTTTATCCTGTTAAAATGACAGACGGGAATTTTAGACAACATTATTACTATCTCCTAATAATGGTCAGAGTAATGTCACAGAAATGTTATGACAACAAACCAGTGGTTTGTTTTCTCAAATGAAACACGCACGTGTTGTACTGAAAGTTTAATTCCTTTGTCAATTATTATTATTATTTCTTTGGTCAATACTAAATAAGTGTTAGTTTATTATCGTAAGTAACTCAATTATCATGTGTAACTAATTTACTAATTGAAGATATAATTACCTTTAGGGCTTGCCATCTGGCCTCGAGAGCTGACACTTTATGCTGGATATCATCAGCAGCAAAGTGTTCTGAGAAACAAAGAAAAAAAAAACCAAAATGAATGAAATAAATATATAATGAATAACGTAGGTAAGTATAATGTCCAAACACCAAAAATGAATTAGTTAAAATGAAATGTAATTGATTGATAGTGAATTATGTATGTTTTTACAACTTAGGGCCTAAGCAATGGCTACTAGACCAAGCTTTCATTAAAGCATTGTAATGTTTTGTTTGCTATAACAAAAACGGAAACAAAAATCTTACGTTCATCCACCATTTCATGTCCTTGTGCGCACACAGACTTAATGCGTGGTTCATGTCCTTGGATCTCGGTCATCAGCGCCTGGTGTTTCTTGATAAGATTCTGCACTCCAATCAGATCCTTGCCACGATTGGTGGATGAAGCAATTGGTTCCTTTTCTCGGATCCATGTCTCTTCATCCTCCAAATCGCGCAGCAGCTGTTGAAGTCGGTACGAATCCTCCAGCTTCTTTTTACGGGCTAACAACGGGGCATGAAGCTTGGAGTACTTAGCAGCGACGACCTCCTCCTTTTTGGCAATGTTGTCGGCATCAAAATGACCCTGCTGTGCAAATTCTTCCCGCTGGACCTTGCACGCTACAACACGTTCTTCTCGGGCAACAATGTCACTTTCGATTGTTTCTAATTTTTTTTTCAAACTTGCAACACTTGCCAAATCCTATGGAAATCAATGAGTAAAAAAAAAATAATCTCAAAGCAAAGATATTTATGATTCAATATTATGCTTTAATAAAAAAAAAACATTAGTGCTGAATAAAATAAATAACCCCACTAAATGGATTGAAATAAACTATGTAATGCTTTATATGGAGTCTTGTTACTGAAGCAATGAAAAAATAATCAATGAATTTATTTGGCTTGAATAAAAAATCACGGAATAGGGAGCATCTTGCCCAGCAAGCAACAACTCAACTCTACTTTATCATCATTAATAGTGTTCTGCCGTAGGCAGGACCCCCACAACATTCTCCAGTACTCCCATTTCTCTGCATCCCTCTTCATCTGGTGGTAACTCCTTTCTTCCTTAATGTCATCCAACACCATCATTCTCCTCCTTCATCTTGGTCTTTTCCCTTCAATTCTTCCTTCCATCACGTCTTTCATAAGACCTTTGTGTCATAATATCTCAATTCTCTACATACATAATTGTTAATAGCATTATTATGAGTTACTTACCTTGCCATAATCATCTGATGCTAATTGTGCATCAAGTTCTGTCAGCCAAGCATCCATGTCATCCACATTACGGGTGAAAGTGATGCTGGATTGGGCCTCTTGAAGTCGCATTGCTGTAGGGAAAAATATAAAGATCAATCAGTAAACCCAACAACAGTAACAACATGAAGCTTTCATTAAACTTCTTCATGTTTTTTATGTCGGTGACCACACCCCTTGGGTAGGGGTAGTCGCCAACCACCACTCCAAAATGCTGGTGAGAACCCAGGATATATAGCCTAATATATTTTAGTCTGTCAGCTTCAATAATGTCTGACCAAACTTTTCTATGATAGTGTGGTGTTCTTTCAGATATGTATGAGCAAACAAATCACACTTATCAGAAGTGATGCGAGTCATTTCCACATGTTTATTGAAAGTCTGACAATGCTCTACTTCATAAAAATCTGATCAAATATTGTTATAAGTCTGGAAGACACAGATCTGGTTGAAGTGTAAAAATAAGATATGGAATCGCATAATAATTTAAAAATAGAAACATTTACATTTAGTGCCAGACATTTGAAGAAGCTGTCCATACAACTGGTTGATCTCATCAATCCTCTTCTGGATCTCTTCCTTGTTGTAGTGGTCCTGGTCAATTAACTCCTCGCCGAAGTCGCGGACATTCTCTACGCGTGTCTGATTGGCACTCAATTCTTGCTCAAATGCTTGATGCTTTTGTTGCTTCCCCTGCATGTTGGATGGATCCTGCACACAAGAGAAATATCTCATTAACCATTACTATTCCCATTATTATTTGTGTTATCAATATTGCTTTTGATATGCATTATAACTTATTAATCAAAAGTTGGAGTATTGATTCCTTAAATAATGTAGCATACATTACATTTCGTACTAATGGGAAATATTATTGGAGTTTAAATAAAAGAATCAACTTAATTATTTTTATTATACAATGGGGCAAAAACAGTGAAGAAAATAACCAATAAAAAGTCATACATCTCAAGTAAATAGAAACGATTAAAATATAAGATTTTAAATACAAGTAAGTATAAAATTGGTTTCAAATTCATAATTTATTGACGTAATTAAGTATCTACCTTGAAAGACTCATCCTGTGTGACTCGTAGCTTCTCACTGATCCAAGATTTGACCTCATCTGCATCACGGTCAAACTGCTGGAAGCGGTACGAATCCTCCAATATCTTCTTCCTATCAGCAGATTTATCTGTGATATTAATACGACGGTCTAGCAACTGAAAAAGAAAGAGGAAATTTTCATGTACAATGTTGTATATGACATTAAATGGAATCTTGAGTAGTGGAAATACTACTTAGGAACCCCATCTTGGTACAACCAGAAACATTTTTCATGCTTTCATATTGACATAACCAATATCAAAATTGTGATTCATAGAATGCGTTGACAGAAGAGATTAAGAGAAAATGGTAGGATGGACGGACAAGCAAGAATTGAAATGCTTTTGGCATATAAAGACCTATATAATCTGCAAACCAATAACAATTAGCCTTTAAGCAGAAAGTAATGATTACAATCAAGACATTTCATATGTGGTTATTATACGAAAGATGTAGCCTTTACTTACCGCATCTCTCTTATCATTGACATCATCTGCCGCATAGTGGTCTTGATCAATCAACTCTGACGCAAACTCATCAAGGAGCTGTAATACAGAATACAAAAATCAATATAACCTAAGAAGAATACACAAATAGAACATCTCTAATTTCTGCGTTAGGCCTACTAATAGTTAATTCAATTTCCTAAGGTTTTTCTCTTTATTATTTGTTATTGTAGTATACTACCTTTATCTTTTCTTCATGTGCACTAAGGGACTTCTCAAAGTCATCATGCTTCTTCATCAGTGCCTCAACACCATCCAGAGAATCACCAAGGTCTTCATTAGCAAGAAAAGCCTTCAAAACAAAAACATTCCAGTTTATAATGGTTGTAGCTCTACACAGGTATCTGCAGTAAAAATTTGAGCCATGGCGAGAGTGTCCTAGCCATACAACATGTATGCACTTGAAGATTTATTCTGAATTTTAATAATGCATGACGAAGTTACCTCTTGTTTAGACATCATTGTGTTAGCTTGTTCAACATCACGGTAAAATATCTGCAGGTCATTGCACTGCAGGTACAACACACGTCTGGTTTCCCACAGTTGTAGCAAGGTGAGCTTCTCATTTTCAAGTGCTGCAAGCTATGGGAAAAACAAACAAGAATTATTAAAATAGTAAGATATAACTAAAGAGGGAGTGGTTTACAAGACAATAAAACACAAAAGGATGGAATTAAAGATTATGACACCATAAGAGAAAGGTATTGCAAGAGGATACCAAAAAGTGAAATGTTGAGATAACAAGGGAATGGTACAGAGTACAAAACTGGCACAAGTGCATATAAAAATACTCAAAAGTTCTTTCAAGACAATTAAGGGGTGTCTCCAGTGTTCTGGTTCATCTCACAGCCTGTCATTGTGGAGTAGACTGCACATTTCGGCTGCATGACATGGCGGGACCCTTAGGAGGTAAGTTAGTTGTAAGAATGAGTCGTCCACACCTCTCTAGGGCCAAAAAATTCAAATATGAATTTGGCCCTCAGTCTCGGAATAGAAGAATAACGTTGGCAACTTACTTTATCCTTGACTTCATCTTTGGCTGGATGGTCAGTGTCCACTAGTTCTTGACCTTCATCATCTGTGGCTTTAAACCTGTCTTCATGAGCATCTATCTCACCCTACATGTAAAAATATATCAAAGATATTGCCAAATTCATCCTATTTCATTTTGGTGCATTCTCCTTTCACATTCTATAACACTATTATAACCTAGTTGTCATCTACTGTATGAGTCCAATCATCTTTTCATGTTTGCTAAAAATAGGAAAATCCTTAACTGTCCATTCTATGAATGGATGTGATGTAGCATATAGCATCATTTATGTCTTGACACATCCATGCCCATTAGAATAATACCAAATTACTCAACATTCAGATTTGGTGGGCAACAAAATTTATTTTTGGAAGTACAATTATAACATTAGTCAAATCTAATTTAATCTTAAAATTTATTCTTAAATCTAAGTGAACTAAATTGACCGATCAAATTTCTATTCCTGCCTTACCTTACGTTCTTGATGACGTTCAATGAGTGCTTCGGCCCCGGGGCCGTCTTTTGCAAGCTCATCAGCGTTGATCAAAGCCTTCATGTCTGATGTCCACATGGTAAGATCACGGTAATCGGACAAAAACCGTTGTAACTTGTATGACTCTTCCAAACGAATACGTCGATTGTTAGCCTATAGGCAAAAATATTCAAGTGTTACATAGTCTCAATTATTGGAAATAGTTAATATGTACATGTTTATGTGAATGTTATTGTGTAGTGTTGTATTGTGTTGTTTTTGAGACTGGAATCTTCTTTGAGTTTATACAGAATAAAGTTTATTTTAGAGTTGTGTTACAACATTGTGAACCGAGTTTATATTTTATATGTCAATGAGGGATTCCTAGTTATTTCTTACCACTCGGAAGTATGTCAAGTAGGAATTCATGACAATATTGTTAAGCCCTCTATGCACTTCACATTATCATTACCCTGGTCACTGGATTAAACAGCCTATGGAACACACAATCAAGCTCCCTAGGGTAGTATTCCATAACGTTGCAGCAGCTACATCAGCGAATTATGACATTTAACCCTACCAGGTACCCACGTGAAATGCACAACAAGGTATTGAAACCCCAACCTTATCACCTCAAGGTTGGGGAACCAAACCATTCCCGCTGCGCCAAACTACTTCGTACTTCGGTTTGGTTAGTAAATACCTTTTCTTTGAGATTTTCCCAGTTGGATGAGATCTCGTTTCTCTTGCTTTCGATGAGTGGTGCATCAACTTCATGGGTACTTTCAAGACGGTCTCCCTCCTGACACAAAGCTACAACCTGATTGAATAAAAAATAAAAAGTTAAAAAATATATCATTATCAAGCATTTTAGTTATCACTCTATGTAATAGTAGCTAAGATTAATTTATTCATTGACTTAAAAGTGTAAAAAAGCCTTATTAAAATTAACTATTTTACATTAAGAATATCATATCTAAAATGAAATCCATTCATCAAACAAAGAAATCTACATATTTAACTTAGGCTTTATTTACCTTCTCTTCCAAGGCATTGAGGTCCCTCTCAAGCCCATCATGCTTACGCTGTAAGCCCTGAACGCTAGCTAGGTCACGGCCGTAATCATCAGTTGACAGCATGGTGTCCTTTTCATTAATCCATGCAATTGTCTCATCTGCATCTCTATAATATTAATCAATCAAATCACATTAAGAAATGATGTAAAGCTTTACTCATTGACATAAAATATCAATTATTTAATGAATGAATTATTATTATTATTTTAATTTGTTTGATTTGTTTAATTTTGACTGATTGGGCTTTGATAATCTTTTGATATTTTAATGTTGTAGAAATCATTTTTACTGTTTTGTGATGTCTCGATCAAGGTAAGTTAATTTAAAAATCTTTTTTTTTTGCAAAATACACTTTGGGAATGCAGTGCCTCATAACAAAGGTAGAAAACATCACCACCATCACTACATACATCATCATTAGGTTCACGCCCTTCATCACTTCACTCAGAATTTACCATTTTCTTTGATTACCTGTTGAATCTTTGAATCTCCATAGCACCAAATAGTTTCTCTTTTCTGGCAACTGACAGCAGCTTCAATTGATTCCATGCATCATTCAGTTCCTACAAAATTATACCAATACTATTATTAAAAACTGCTATAATGTTTTTACATAAGAATGGTTTGTCGTAATTGTTTAACAAAAAGATTAGTATATCCTCTATTTGCATTGAACCAGATGAAATATTTGAATAATTTTACTCTTTCCAATTCCCTTGCAGTTTTTGTAAATAGACTGAAATAAATTTTACTGTTTGCTAACATAAAAAACTCCAATATTTTTTGATATTTTAAATGAATTAGAATGGAGTAAACTTAGTGAAAAATGGGAACAATAATTACTTATAATAATTTTTAAGTGTTTAAATGACTATGCTCCATGTTATCTATCACAGAATTTTATGTTTAATGACTGTCTGTACTCACATTGTACTAGAAGTCAAAGTGAAAATACTCTTATAGAACAGCCTTAAAGTAATATGCAAGGTAAAAGAACGTTTGTATACCTTTGTAATAAGCTCTGGAATAAACTCCCAAATGATATTAAAATAAACTTTAAACCTATGATAATTTCAAAATTCGAAAATTCTATCAGGTCTATAAAATCTAAAACAAACATTTCCTTGCTGTTGCATATATTGCATATATTTTTCATTTAAATATATTTTTTAATGTTATGTAACTGTAATGTATATTATTATTATTTATTCTTTTTTTTTACCTTGTATACTTTAAAGCATAGTATAATACATACTCCAAGTATCGAAATGCATGCCACACAGTTGCCGATTGACTTAATCTTTCTGCAATTTCTTAGTTATATATTTTTTCCCCAAATGGAGAGCCATGATGTAGGGAAGTATGATATATGTGTTGATATTATTCAGGAGGTTTTGTGAAGGGTTAATGCAATGGGCCATGGATTAAATGTAGGCCTTAAAATATACTGAGTGTCTGCTTACCTCTTGTTTGTCCTTGATGATGTCAGATTCGGGATGTTCCTCATTAATTAACATATTTGCTTCTTGATTGACAGCTTCTACACGATCTTCATGAGCAAGAAGGTCCTAGAACAGTTCAAAGATTTTCATATTTACTTAGTGTTGTACTGAACAACTTTATTTACCTAACAATTTTTTAAATCACACAAAAATAAATACAATATTGAGTATATGTATTGAAAATGTAATTTTATACTAAGAGAATGACATTTTCTAAAATATATATAGAATATTTTTCTGTATTATACTTAATAAAAGATTTAAATTGTGTTTATAGATGTCATTTTCATATTTCTTATTCCAAGTAAATACTGAACTATCTTAGAAAATGTTCAAGTACATTTTTTGATTGAAGGTCCCAACCATCTAAATTTTGAAATTAATAATGAAAAAAATGCAAAATCAATTATAAATACTTCTAATGTATATTTTTTATTTTTTGGGGGTTTTATTGTCTTATGAGTAATTGCTATGTTAATTAATAATAACAATAAAATCAATACAGAAAATTTAATAACCAGACTTAAATAACACTATAGATTTCAGAACTAAATCAGTGAATTAATGTACCTATTTTATTATAACATATAATATTTACCTTGTTGAACTCATCAAATTTCTTCTGTAGTGCTTCCACATGTTCTAGATCACGGCCTGTCTCAGAGGATGAAGCAAATGCTTGCTAAGAAAAAAAAAGTTTAATTAACTATAAATCAATATGAATGAAATAATAATTGGTTAAAAAAAAAAGGAGAAAAGAGTCATTAGAATGAATCTTCGCTATTTCATAGTATAATGTAGCGTGTAAATCTTTGAAAACTAAACTTTTTATCAGTGATTTATCAAATAAATAAATTGGAAAATTTGTATAGCGCCTATTATAAAATATTATTTGTAATTATTATTATTTGTTATTATTATCATTATTGATAAAGTGATACATAAAAATTAACAATTATTTAATTTTGTTATGTTTTTCATTGATATTTTAAGTTTCATAACTACTACTATGAAGTCAAATTCCATATAAATAAATTGTTTTTTTTAATATTTTATACATTATTTAAAATAAAATAAATTAAATATTTAACACAGTAGTTCATGGTATTTAAAGAATTATTAAAATTATTTTCTTCCAAACAACTACTTTACAGATGAATAAAATAAAACTAATCAATGAGATGTGGGAATGTGTTTATTTTAGTAAACAGAAAAAACTTATATTGTTACAAATGATTTATAGTTTAACTTTCATCCAATCTTTATATCAGATCACTATATCATTGTAATAGCTTAAGTCTGACCAATCATGAACTATCCAAAATCCCTCTTATTGTCTGTACATAATAATTACTTCCTGCGGTGTATACCTGAACAAAGCCTGCGGTAATTGACTACAGCAGTACTTCCAACAACCTAAACGATCACTTCCTTTGATTAGCTTGTTGCATTCCCTCAATACTACTGTAGTCAACACAAATTGTTATATTTTTGTGGTTCTACCCCAATAATTTTTCTCAATTTCAATAATATGTTTTAGTTTATATATGTAAGAAAACTTTAAAGACCACCATTTTTTCTGGTGCCGAAAGTGGCCAAGATTAATCAGGTTAATAAAAATAAAAATTTATAAATTAATAAGTAAAAATAACAATCTATCATAAAACTAGTATTACACACCATTTAAATTAATGAGAGTGAAGTGAAGCTTACCTTATCTTCAATCCATGACATAACTTCATCACATTCTCGCAAGAAGTGAACCAGTTTCTGAGCCTGGAGAAGTTTAATGCCCTTCTCCCTCAGCTTGAGCAACAGCATATCCCATAGCCGATGCAACTCATCCAGACGGGCCTAGAGAAAAAATATTCCACAAAAATTAAAAATGAAATTAACAAAGCCAAAGCTATGGCAGAATTTTTTTAAAATAAGGATATATTTCAAATAAAATGTGGAGTTATCTTTGTCAAAATTAATCCAAAGAAAACATGACTTCAGCATAGTATGCTATCATTGTGTTTGCTTCTGTGATCTGATAAAATTTATCATGTAATAAATTGGAGTTTGGAACAATAAGGTTAAGAATGTGTTTTTTTGTTTCAAAATCAAAACCTAGCCTTTTAGAAATTAGACTATATAAGTATCTACCTTAAAATGCATTTGCTTTGAAATAAAAAAAAGTAGCATTTATGAACTGGAAATTATATATTGTAGTAAGTTGGCTGGCCTTGGCTATCTCAGTGATGAAACTTAGCATTCAGAGATTGAAGTTTCAAATTTTCTGTGACAAAAAACCCATTTAGTAAAGATGTGCCTATATATGGTCATGATGTGATGTCATCCTGACCATATTTAGTAAAGATGTGCCTATATATGGTCATGATGTGATGTCATCCTGACCATATTTAGTCATGATGTGCCTACAGTATATATATAGTCATGATGTGATGTCATCCTGACCATATTTAGTCATGATGTGCCTATATATGGTCATGATGTGATGTCATCCTGACCATATTTAGGCATGTCACATGTTTTTGTTAAATACAATTTGAGTGTGGACAGGGCTTCATAAACTCCTTAACATTATTATTATATTTAAGATGAAGAGTGATATTAACGCTGAACCTATATTTATGTACAATATGCAAAAAAACTTTTTTTAACTTAACCAAATAGAATATAATTAATAAATCAGTCAGCAAAGAAAATCACATAATAAATCAATGTTAATGAATGTGAATGTAAAATATACTAATGGTGGAGAATAGGATACAACAATTGTAAAAACTGAGAAAACAGTGATGTAAATATGAAAAATAATTACCACCAAAAGGTAGAGGTTTGTATTTGCAAATCTAAATTAATGTGTATGCTTTCAAATTCCCCTTTCCCAAATATATGGCCTAAATTTTTTTTTGTTTTTTTGTTAGCTTACCTGGATGGTCTCAGAGGCAAAGTGGCTCTGCTGAATCATGGTGTTGCCCTGGACGTCCAGCTCATCAATGTTGTTCCTGTGGGCAACCACCTCTGCCTCGAAGGCCTGGTGTTTCTGAAGCTTTCCCTGAAGAATTATGAGTCAAGATGACTTAATGATTATGTAACAAAAAACATTTATAAACACAACATACTCATATTAATAAGCATCCGTATCATTATACTTCGACTGAAAACAAAATGCTTGTTTCACCATACCGTATTCATGAAGAATGTGTTTTAAAAAAATTCACATATATTCTTTATATCATAAAAATCATGCAATTTGAACCTCTGGTTTTTTTGCTTGTGATACATGCAAAGACTGACCATCATTCAATAGTTATTGAATGAAAGGAATACATTGTACTGAGCTGCAGGAAAGAGAGAAGGAAAGAATGTAAGAAAAGCTCTCACAACAAAACTAAAATAGGAAGAAGAAAATCATATAAATAAGTGAGAATCTAAAACTAAAACAGAAGAATAAGAAATATACTAAGCTTAGCAATATCCTACAACAGAAGTTGACATGTTCTTTTAAACAAAAACAAATATTAGAAAATTAATATATATCCTGATTTTCAGCTGTACTGTAAATGTAAAGTACATTGCCATTCAATTGGCTATCAACATTCACCTAAATACATCATTTAACACCTTAAATGAAATGTTACAACCTGTATACAAGTAAAATTAATATAACAATAATAATGCAAATAATTTACCTAAAGAATGAATGAAATAAAAAGATATATCAGTAGCTATTAACCAAACTAATATTATTCTGATGCTACCAATGTAAAAATAGGGCCAACGTAACATATTTGTACTACTGTAGATATTAGCAAAATATTTTCTATGTTATTTCTACTGTTCAAACAGTTAGGTTTTAAATAAGCAATGTTTGATATAAAACCCATGGTGATTAACCTAAATATAATAAAAATTGTGTTCTAAATTGTGTTCTAAAAGTCTACTTTTTTCCCTATTTCTTTCTAGCTAATACATACAGTATTTAATAAGGTGTACTACTCTATTAATGATGATACGATTAACAGATTTTTTTGTCAATATTTTACAATGCTTACATTGATCAATATAGCACCATGTTATCAGTATACATTGTAGATTAGCTGAAGAGTAGAGTTCAGCCCACACCCAAATCTCCCTGCCATGATGAATGGTTGAGTCCATACCAATGTGATGAATAGACTAGCCAGCTTTGAATGGATATTGATTCAAGCTAGGTATTGAATAATGCTATAGAATGAACACTTCACAGACTGTGCAAACATGTATTCACTAAGTCCAACGATCCTTATCAAATGATGCATGAAATTCAGCTAAAACCGGTATACAAGTATCTAGATCAGATACACTCTAGGTTGTATGGTACATAATTATATTATTCATTTATATTAATTATACAGTGGGGTACAATTTCAATTAGGCTACAATAAAAATATTATGATGTCCAGTAGTTCAGATTAAATTCTAACCACAAAAATATAAAGAATAAAATCACTTCAGTTAGACAATATTTAAAAAAATACATGTATTAGGCCCAATAAAAAAAATTATCAGTTTTTAACCCTATCTAGGCTGGAAAAGTCATGAGGGAGGGAGGTATTTTATTTTTATTTTGCTAAAGCCAAAGATCACCCTTGGGTTGTTTGCTGGTGCATTGATATTCAAAGTAAAACACATGATTGAGTACACACAATATCTAATAATAACTAAAAACATTTTAAAAAAACAATATTTTTCTTTTACTACCATAGAACACATACAGGCGAGGATGAAAAACTAATATTTTTTTCTTATTGGGCCTTACAGTACCTAAAAATAACATCTTGTCTGGCTGAAATTATGTTGAAAGAAGGGCCTCTTGAGTATTTGAGATGGGGCATTGGATATACTGTACAATATGCATACTGTATTGCACCCGCCTTTCATACAAATGTGCCTTTAGGAGCTTAGTGAATTAACGCTAGTTAGCGTAGGGTTGTAGTCGAATGTTGTCCTTATTCCAC
Organism: Anneissia japonica; assembly: GCF_011630105.1. Lineage (NCBI taxonomy): Eukaryota > Metazoa > Echinodermata > Crinoidea > Comatulida > Comatulidae > Anneissia > Anneissia japonica. Next base: position 90,272 of record NW_022731168.1, on the reverse strand, counting down.
ATTGCAGAGTTCAGTTTAGGTTCCTTCGGTTTTGGGGGTTTTTTTTGGTTTTTTTTGGAAGGAAGGCGAGTTCTAAATTCTTGATGAGAGTAATACCTTTAATACCAATAAATTTGCTTTAATAGGCATAAATAAAATATCCTAATTGTATTGTTTACTCAATATTCTTCAGGTCTTAAATTAATAATTAAACTTCCACATAATGCTTGACTGATGTCTCTAATGCGCTTCATATATTTAAAATAATCAATTAAACTATAATGTACCTTCAAACACAAAACAAATTAACTATTTTCTCAGGGGATATAAATTAATGAAAATAAGGTGATTAGTGTTTACAAAGGTGTTCATAATTCTCCAACAATTTGTTACAACTTGGACTTTATTGCCAACTGAAGTGAAAGATAACACTAGATAGGATCCTTAGAGACAGAAATAATAGGTAGAGATGCCTCCCATTTCAATACACATTACCCAGCAATATACATCCTTGGAGCTAAGGAGCTTACAGCTCCATTATTAAACCTACATTATCTCACCTGGAAAAATGCATCTCATTAGCACCTCACCTACTGTCGACATACAGACCATAATACTGTAGATTGTTGTAGTGACGTACAAAATAAATTAAAACAGTGATAGCATGAATTTATTGATGTTTACAGTTTGAATCTTCAAATTTCAATGATGTCCAATAGCAATACCATCACATAGGTTTAAATAATTACACTGTACATATTCAATGTAATCCCTTGATCTATTCTAATTTTCAATTATTATGCTCATGATATGTGACAATATTCAACAAAGAGGATTGTAATTTTTAAATATATTTGGAAACTTGGTAAAAAACTAGGTACTTCGGTCAAGCAACTTTAATCAAATTTACAAAGTAGGTCTACTATCTGTCAATACAATCAGTCTGGTTTCTTTCATTATTTTTTTTAACACGGGTAGTATCTCTAGATTAACTGACCCTCGCTTGCCAAAAAAGTAACAGTTTCTATATTTTTACCTAGACCCTTTAGCTGTTGTGCTAAAAGGTTTGTCAATCAGTGAAAACTTGGTTTGATTTCATTGGAAGTTAATAACATATTTTATATACTTTAAATGAGCTATTAAATGTTGTGAATTCTAGAGTTCTATACACTTGGCAAACGGTATCTAAATTACCATTATACCTACAGTAGGTCAGCCTAGATTTTTAAAAGTTTTAAATTGAAAATTGGATTAATTTATGTCCACAAAGCCTTCATTTATGAAGAAGCCATAAGAAGATGAGATTCTAATTCAGTAAATGCTGAGCATACAGTACAAGCTAGATAATTTATAACACCATACTGTATCTTGATACTGATAAAGTAATTACCATTGAAGGCACATGATAGGTAAGGAGACTGAATAATAAATTACATATATCATGTGACCAAATAACAGCTAATTTATCTCGCATCTATATACTAAAACTAGGGTATTCAACCTTTTTAAGCTGGGGGCCAATTCCAATCTGTTGAGACCAGCAGCTGACCAACATAAGTTGTGGACCAACATAAATTGTGTACCTCCATTTTTTTTCTTTGCCAGCCACACCCATTTTTTTTTTATAGCGGTGGATTGGAAATAGAAAGGGCAAGGGAAGAACTTTTACAGATAGGGACGAATTTCCAACATGGTGGGGCTAGGTAAGAAAATTTATGATTATGGCACCTCTAGGTAGTCGGCAATGGCATTCTCAGACTTTAATTTGAAAGTAATTTTCTTTTCTTCTCCATTTTATTTTAGAAATTTGAAAAAAAAAAAAACCCTTGCACTCCAGGTTTTCCACCTTGCTACTAGAAATTTATCTCCGACAAAAATATCCACTCACAAGTTGTAGGGGCTGAGTTGAGCAAACTATTAACAGATACCTCTAGATTCCTAGAAATGGCACTTTCAGACTCAAAAATAAGTTTTCAAATCAGTGTTTTCAACAAAATAACATGCCCCTGAGTCTACTGGTGCCACAGATGGTTAGAAATGGCATCACATCAGCACCGATACAGTGAGCTACACTCAGAAAAAGCCACACTCTTGTAAACAATGCTACAGTGTGGGGTGCCTCTGGTGGTGTTGCCATAAACAGAAAAAATCTTCTAAAAATAGGCTGGAAAATTATTTATTTTTAGCAATGCTGCGCGGGCCGATCAAAATCTTTGGCGGGCCGGTGGATGGTGGTTGAATACCGGGTACTAGAAAGACCAACTGGTATTCCTATAACAGTACAGTAGAAGCGGTTACCTCAACTTCATTACCTGAAAATTGTGATCTTTAATAATATAGTTAGTGAAATTTCCAAACAAATCAACATTGAATAATTGAATAGAAAAAAACTGATAAAAACCAAAATTTAATGAAAACAATCAAGAAAAATTGGCAAATATGCTTTCCTAAACATAAACAATAAAACAAGGAATCTTGTTTTTCATGCATTTAATGTACTCGATCTATTATCTAATGAACTTTAAATGCAATGCATAATATACTCTGGTTTAATCAAAATCAGAACTTAATGAATAATACATTACATGCTAATGTAGTTTTTTTTTCTGATGATGAGTCTTAATTATGCATGACATCCATAAAATTAAAATACTGGTACTGTACATAGCAGCTTGGTTGAGAGCAAGCTTTCAGAACGCAATTTCACAAGTGAACTCTATGAATGAAGCACTACGGTAAGTGGAGTAAGGTACTTTAGTGATGAAGCAAAGGATGATAGATCTCTAATTCAAGCAGCACAGAACTTGTATTACTATTGCTGAAAAATCGTGCCCAAAAATGCATTGATTTAAATAAATATTCCTATTGTCATACTGCAATGTACACCTACATTTACTACTCCTGTAACATAGGAATTATATCTTGCATACTTTGGACACGATCCCTTAATCGACTGCTGCCTTAACAGTACATCAATGATTTCACAACGCTTGAGGAAAGGTCGTAGGTGCAAGCACAGCCATAAGGCCAACACAGTTCTGGATTTGCAATGAATATTGTGAATAATTTATGATTGAATTTCAAGTTAAAAAGTTGGGTCACCATATCGGTTTGAAGGATATTTATTTGAAGAATACTCAATATTCAATGCCAATTCATGTTTAAGCCATCACCCATGAAATAATATTTATCATACAATATTCAAGTCATTCAATTCAATATATTCACTGCACATTATTATGCTTATTTTGATTGGTTTAAACGAGCACACTTTCTGTCAGCCAACAATTAATACATGTAATATAATGACAGTGTGTTCGATTGCTTTCAGTGTTTAGCCCTACCTTTAGATTGAACAGATTAAAGTAATCCTAGAGCAATCGCAGGTCGTTAAAAGTGTTGTGACAAAAAATGTGAACATTCAAACAAAAAAATAGTGCATCGTTATATAACGGGTAATGAAACATACAGAACAATCTATGGCTAATAAATAACAAGTTACAAATAACCAATTTTTGAGATTTTTTAAATAGAACAGGTTTTGTAGTAAACATCACACCTTCCATTGTGAAGATGATAGGTTTGGTTTTGCAATAATTTGTTTCAAAAATACAAATTTTGTTATAAATCTCAAAAACTGAAACAAATTCTATCTACAAAATTGGGTAACACGTTTACATTATTTAGCATGGATATTCTACAGGCTACAGAATTGGGTATTAAGCAATTTTATTGAATATACTTTCCCTAGTTCTACAGAAATAACTAAATTCATCAGTGTACTAATATTAACCCTGTATAGAATTACTGATTTTTAAGAATTGTCACCCCTCTAGAAATAAATCCTATGTTAGCATTTATTGGGTTATCCCAGATATCATAACCTTTGTTTTTTTTAAATTATGGTATCAAAAAAAATCAAAGAACTTGCACATGTTCCATAAAAACCAGTATTCAGGAATTCAGTTGCTCAAAGTAATTTCTTTGGACCTTAGCAACAAAATCTAATGGGTGGGACTTAGTAGAATAATACACTAGTAAAGTAGTTATTATTCTAGTTTGTTAAAATCTAAAAATTGTGAGATTTTTTTAGCATCCTGAAATATTAAAATTTTTCTAAATGTAAAGACAAAAAAAAACCTTTCTATGTAGAATTCTGTAATTAATTTATTTGTACTAAAATTTGTAATAAAATTTTGATTAAAAGCTCCGCCCACACAATCAACTTTTATGTGACAAATACATGTGGATTGCCCATATACCTGTATGGCTTTCATATGACATCATCATATAGTTATATATCTGTCACACAAAATTGATAGTGTGATTGATAGTGACCATACAACTAACAATTTCAAGAATTCTGTGTTACAGCAAAATAATACCCTACTTATTGTTTGACATAGGATCAAATGCCATGAACAATAACATGAAAAATTAACATAAACATGTATTCATTTTATACCTGCAGATTAACAGGATCTCTCCAGCTTTCATCTGATGCTGTCTGCAGCTTCTCCAATATCCAGGACTCAAGTTCATCTGCATCTCTTTTGAAGTACTGGAACTGCCTGGCATCTTCTAATTTCTGTCGACGTTCTGCTGCAAGTACTTTGAAATGTTCATATCGATCTAAGACCTGCTTACGACGATCTGTGATGTCCTCAGCAGTGTCCAGTATTTTGATCCCTTGATCCGCCATTTTTCTTAGGGATGTGGTATTTACCGGCCAGTTACACTCACCTAGATTTATAAAAATATGAAGTTACCATATTTAAATTTTAAAAAAGGCATAAAAAAATTTAGACTACAAATATAATACTGTATTTAAATTAATTATGCAAGTAAATAGTAGTTATTTTGCATTTGTATCGATTTTATAGTAGTTTGGGTAGCACCAGACAAAAAGAGTTTTCGCTACCATTTTACCTGCCTTAATATTTTTTTATTTACTGTATATTATTATTATTATTATTTCTAGTCCATTGGCCAATTTGATAGCTGTGTTGCGTTCTAATGGAACTAGGGCTTGGACTAAAACTTGATTAAGTGGCCTACATTTATAATGTAGGTCTGGACACATAACCTAAGTTTATTTGAAAAAATGGATAAAGTCTTTTGCCTTTCAACCACATCATTTTCATATTAATACTTTTGCCTACTTTTATTATGACCAGGGTAACTACTGTAAAGCTACGTTCACATCAAGCCCGGATCCGGTCTGGAAGCCCGAAAAAAAATCGTGAGTTGCCACGTTTTTTGAACGCTGTGTTCACATCACGCATGGAACATGGTTATTCGGGTTAAGTACGTATGCGTTCGATTGATTCTGACCAACCAAACTTGTTGCCGATTGGTCCAAGCAAAAAAAAAAATGTACGATTTCAGGATACAAATGGCTCTCAGATCCATCGGTCCGGATCCGAAGTCCGGAGTGGAAATCGTACGAATTTGATGTGAACGGTCTCATTCTTTACCACTGAACTCATTTTTCACGATTTTTTTCTCTGGACTCCGGGCTTGATGTGAACGTAGCTTTACCTGGGTTTTGCTGGGATTTTACAGGCATCAATGATTTGATGCTATTTTGTTTTGAACATTATACAGTTTTTAACAAAAGAATGTGAATGAACTTTCAATAGAGATTTTCTATTAAACTCTTAACTACAGTAACATTATTGTATTAAAACAAGCATTTGCCATTTTGTTAACTGTAAAAATGATTTATTCAGATGAAGCACATACACGGCATATTAATATATGAAAACTTATTATGATGTGAATTATGAAGTAAAAAAGTTCTGGACAGATTCAATTTATTCACAATTTCACTAACTAACTAAGCCTATTATTTAAATACACTAGGGTGCTCTGATCTGAGCCTGTATTTGTCGTAATTAAAGTAGCAAAATTTCGATTCTTGATTCCCCCCACCCCACCGTCATTAGCTGGTGTAACGAAAGAAGGACAAAACCTGAGAGTGTCACCGCACACCCGCCTCCTCCCCATCTGTCGAGATGGGGTCGAGATGTGCCTAGCCTAGGCCTACACACTCAAGATAGGATGTTGAAAAAAGGCGTAACCTCGTCTAGCCTAAACTCCATACTTGTAACACAAGAGCAACACAATTCACTCACGGGTCATTCATAGAAAATGTACATAGTGAGTTAAAAATAGTATAATTTTCCAAATGCACCGATTAATATTCACCGTTATAGTATACTTACAGTTAGAATTTCGAAATTCTACCAATCGTTTTCAGACGTACACAAACTGTTGGTACGGCATAGCGTCTTTCACGGCAATCTCAATCGGATCCACTCAAGGTTGGTTTACGATATGCAAAATACCTTGCTATTCCATCTACGTGTCCTAACCCCTCTACATAATTAAACAAATAACAGAAAGCTTGATATTTATTTAAAAATTATATTATTCGTTAACTCTGTACAATTATAGATATAGTTTTATAATACAACAGTTGTAAAATTATTTAGCACTTGTAAAAAATTAAGAAATCTCTATATGTACAAATAACAAGCAATAACAAGATTAGAAGAGCTACAGTATTTATTGTACAAATGTGTAAGCCGCCCTCTTCAGTATGCTGCAAGTAGCATCAAAGGAAATTCTATTTTCTGGTAGAATAGATAAAAAGTGGTAACTTCGTACTGTAATAGACCTATATTGAATACTGTATAACGTTTTGATGTGATTTTCGAAATACTGTTATTGCTACTAGATGTTAATTGAACAGTTTCATTTTCAATAGTAGTAAATTAATTTAATTAATAGATGACAGTTAAAATGTACTTTCATAGACAGAAGAAGGGTTCTTTATAGATGTTTTGAAACCAGGCAAGTAACCAGCTTTAATTATGGGGAGATTAGCTTAAAAACTAAACAGAACTCACTTTGTGTACGCATGAAGGAGGTGGTACCACTAATAGCAGATCTCGGAAAAATATAGTTTATATGGATGTCAGGAAATATTCCCAACATTAATTAACGCTTAGTTTTTAAGAAAATTATATATGTATGTATGTATATATCTGTCTCTTATACACATCTAGATGTGTATAAGAGACAGATCTAAAGCAGAGTACATGCCTTGAGATAAATCCTGAACATCAAAAACACGTCTGTGCTCTAACACGATTTTATGTATTTTGATGTGTGTTGATGTTTTCTTTTGCTTTTTTGGAGTCAATCTTGAATAAATTGAAACTGAAATTGAAATACAACATTAAAAATTTTATATAGAATTTTATATTACGTCAAGAGGCCCCTTGGCTCATGGTTTCCTCTTGGACATTTGTATAATGTTAAGTATAAATAAATTAACACAGGACAAAAATATAACTAAAGCAGATATAAAAACGAATACCATTTATTGAAGTTTCATTCACTTATCATATCATTATCTGAACAGATAATGTGAAAACATTAATTGGTTAGGTGTTACAAGCTAAATAACTGTAAATATGTACCTATATTAAATTTTTAACATTCTAATTTCTTATGTAATAAAGATTCTTCTTTTAAATGTACAATACATACAAACTTCTACATCTACAGATACCTTTGTAACCGACATCCCTCATAAGGCATTTTGAATTTCACTTTCTTCATCAGCACACAACAGGCATTAATTGGCTTACAAAAGAGGCTAATATATTTACATGTGAGGTCATGTCACATGAGGGAGCCCTTTAGTTTTTTTAAATTAAAGCTTTTATTGCTTGCATGACAACCATGACAACCACCGAAGACTACTTTATATATATATATTGAGATTGCTTGTGCTTTAAGCATACCTCTCTGAAAATTCAGGATCATATTAGTAGTATGTAGGCCCTATATAAGCATACAGATTATTATGAATAAAATCATCAGAAATGCCAAAAGTTGAATATGAATATTACTCAGTACACCCTCATAACTTGCATAAGGATATTCTGTCTGTGATCAGCTAAGAAACTTTAAAAAACTAAAAATGATTTGAATTGGGTCCATGACGAAAGGTCGAAGATCCTTGAAAGGGGGTCCATACCCATGGGTGTGGGCTGGGGATGTGGGGTGTTGACCATTAGGTTCATATTGGAATATGAATTGAATTCTGTGTTCTCAACTTTTGAGCATGCTCCCACCCCCCCCCACCCCTTCCTGCACACACAGGCTGAAATTAGCCTATGCCCTCACACCCATATGAATTACACAATGATAGAAGCAAATTTTCAGAATAAGCATCCCTAAATGCCCCATGACACTCACAGCCTGTAAAATGTTATTTAAAGAAGAATTCCCGGCGAAATAACTAAGAAAGTGAACAGATCATTTGCAAAACTTAGTATGTGAAAAAATTATAATTTCTATTTTTGGAACCACCAAAACGAAAATCTCAAGTTAACTGGCACAATATATTTCCAAACCTCATATAATCATTTATTTTTCAATATTTTTTGGAATAAATATCTAATAAGGTTATTATAACTTTTAAAAAAAAATAAAAAAAAAACAATATCTATTTATTGAACATGATTATGTTATGTTATTATTTTATTCCAATAAACTGGTTTTTTGAAACAAAAATAATATAATACAATCTATGTTACAGAGATACTGTCTGTGAAAGGCTAAAAAAAAAACCCAAAATTAAAACTATATTTGATTTACTTACTTTATATATCTAGAATTATTAGTTTAAATAGAAAAACATTCACCTAATGTATACTCCTTTCATAAATCCTTAAATTTGTTGGTAGCAAATTTAAGGACTTCTGTAGCAAACCTCTGTAAATCAGTGCAAACTGAAATATTTTGAGTTGTTTTTTCTGTATATCAGTAACTTTTTCATTTAAATAAACAATTGAATATTTTAATACAGGTTTTACTGATTATATTCTAAATCATGTATCAATATGTTTGAATAATAACATAGATTTTTTGTTCATATAAAGAAATTAAGTTTTGTAATGAATAGCTGTTAGAAATACAAACTGCTAATTCTTCAAACTGTCTAATGCTATGTATACTGACCCATATATGAAATTTTGTTATAATTGTTGTCAGTTATGAATATTATTGTGCATGTTGTAGAAGAAAATGGAAAAGGGGGAGGGGTCCAGGGCTCTTGGTGGAGGTAGTGGGGTGTTCCAGACCCCCAATAGGGCTTTTCAACTAAAACATCCATAAACAAAATTGTACAAATTGGTTGTTGCATTGACACAATATCCAATTCTAGTACTTATGAGAATCAAACAAAAAATAAATTCTACATAAAATTACACCAATTCCCTTTTTTCATCAAACATGAAGTTACAACAGGTAGAAAATGCCTTGGTAGCATCAGGTACAATGTTCAAACCTAATATGGCCTTACCAATTTGGTAAAAGCCCATTTAAAAAGAGTATTATCGTTCACCATAGAAGTACTACCAAACCATTTTTACTTATATTTACTGACTAACATGCTACTCAGCAATTTTGATTCATCGACTTTAAGGATATTTTCTTATTTAAATTATCTCAAATTTCCTATCCAAAATAAATTCAACACAGATGAAATCTAAATAAAAACAATATAACTTTGTCACTTTGCTTGAATATGTTAGAAAATAGAGATTTATAGAAATCCATTTTGTCAACAGTGTTTAATAATTTCTACTTATTTGCATTTGACCAATCACAGACAACCTTTTGTAAATCAGAGATGGGAAAAAAATTTTCCAGTGAATACAAGCACCGCTAATTAATGTGAAGAAAATATGTATAGAGTATATATATATTAAAGCACCTAGTATTTGAGTTACAGCAGATGAGGTATCATCCCCCCCATCCCCTCACATTAGTCTACACAAGTTTGCTAGTACCAATATTCCTTAATTTATACTCAATATGTTTTCCGTTTATAAAAAAGTATAATTTACAAAATCGGTATACAAACTGATGAATATGACATTAATAACTAGAAACAATCACTTTCCTAATGACAATTACAAAAGTGGTAAAATTAATATTAGAAAAATAATGCAAGCAAAATGGTAAAAAAATCACAATGATAACAATATGATTTTAATAATAATAGTAATTTATAACAAAGTTTAATAATCATCATAAACATCAGCATAATAAATAATTTTACAAAAAATGTGTTCTCAATGTGTTTTCCTGTAACCTCATGTATTAAAGCAATTATAATCATTTCACCTAAATTCCATAAGAAATAAGTGTAGCGTTTTTTCCCCACATATTGAAGTTTGAAAACTTTTATGCATTCTCCGACAATTCAAACTGTGATACATTATAAACTCTCATTTTTATTATATATGTGTTAATTATCAGATATGACATCAATCATGCCCCTATGTAATATTATTATCTTATATATATACCTTTAGAAGGTTAGAGCTGCTATGAAAATTGAAGAACAAATGAGACATCGGGGCGGTTTTCTCCACCCCACAGCTCAGACATCTTCATGGCAGCTCTGTTAGTAACACAACAAAATAGACTTCCACACATTTATTGTTATTTTACCTTTGACATTAGTATTCATATGTAGAGTTTAGAAATATGAACTACAGAAATGAAGAATTACACTTAATTAATTGGAGGTTTCTGATTGGTGGCTTTAGATTATGTGGTATGATAAAATTACACAAGGACACTTTTACACTACAATATTCATCCATATGATTTCTAAACAATTTATAAAAATTCATAAAAATATAATTATCAGCAACTGGGTTGAATATAATCTGTGTTTCGTTTATACAGGTCTACGCTTATCATTTATAAAGAAACAAAATTAATTAAAAATTTTTTTTTGTTAAAAATGTTTATATTTTTAACAATGTCTTTTTCCCTAATGATTTTAATAGTATTAAAATTTAATTATTACAAAATAATTAAACTAAGAATTAATAATAATGATAGTAAAAGTTAACTGTCAAGATTATAAAATTTTATTTGACAAAAATTTGATGTGCCTAAATATGGGCATGATGACATTATATCATGACCATATATAGGCACTTCATGACTATATATGGGCATACAACAGATTTTTGTCAAATAAAATTTGAAAATGTGGACAGAGCTCAATACAAATAAAAGTTACATGGATTTATTGGTATGCAAGAGTGAATTGTGCCTTTTCTAAAATCCGCTTTATCAAAATTTACAGAAGAAAGAAATAACCAATAAATTCAAAACATTATACGCGAAAATATTCCTGATTTAAAGTATTTAGACTCGGTATGAATTAGCATATTGCATAGAAATACTGCAGGCTTGCTGGTCAATAACCCTATTTGTGCGGGGAAAAACCAGTAACAGAATGAAAACCAAGTCTCCTGTACCAAATATTAGCACGTGTATTTAGGTTAGGCCCCTAATCTCGATACCTTAGTAAAAACAATTTGCATAGCTCAGGTTACAGACAAGAGTAACAAAAAAATGAGAAAACCATTGTACATGTTGTTTAAAGAAAATTACAAACAAAAATATTTACAGGATAGTTTACGACAAAACACAAATGTGGAAATAATCGAATTCATATTGTTTAATGGAAGATCACCATTTGAATTTGACCTATTTCTGAATCTTAGCCTTAATGTCTGTTGTCATGTTGAACAAGTTTCTAATAATTTGTTCAATTTCTTTCTGTTTTCCAGACGTGTACTTGATTTTAAGATTCTTAAAATGTGTATCAAAGTCATTCAGTGTTTCGAGGAAAGAGAACCTATAACGTACAGCCAAAAAGTCAACATATTTTTGGCATGATAAATGAAATATTTCAATGTCATCACATAATTCGTTACTCTTACTGTAATCATTCCTATCTAGTATTGTTGCAAATCGAGCTGTTAAGGAATCTGATAGTTTTAATAAGGATTCCTTAGTGACCTTTCCTATACTCATAGACAAGTCATCCCTACCTATCGTGCCACGCTTCGACCGTGCTTGAGGTTGCGGCACTGGTTTCAACTGCGATACAGCATTTGTACCTTGTGAAGAAGTCACCTTCGGCTTTGGGCCCATTAGATCTGGCTTTGGGCCCATTGGATCTGGCTTTTGAGGAAGTGGTCCCTTTTTTCTATTTGGCTTGGGGCTTGTAATTCTGGGCTTTTGACCAATTGGAGTTGGTTTCAAAATACTTGGGACAGTTCTGTTTGATGAAAACTGTTTAGAATGAGATGGAGTCTGTTGTGGTGGCATGGGGGGAGTGAACGCAGGCTTACTGTTTTTCCGGGGTGGGTAACCCACGACCCCCTGCGGCGATGTTGCTGATTGGCTTAACTGGTTCTTACTGGAGTTGCTGTCCCTTCTTGGACCATGCCGAGCAGATTTACCATCGACATGGCCTGTGACTTGCTGCTCCTGTGCAGACTTCTGCCATTTCTCAATAGACTGCTGTTTCATGAATGTTATACCCTCTGCACTTCCGTCACTAACATTACTAGAATTGCTTGGGCTATTTTTTGAATTTCTACTTTCCAATGGGGAATGTTTGTCTTCTGAATTGTCCATGATTTCCTGTGAATGTCTGTTATCTTTACTATCCATCACGCCATTGCTTGTGTTTGATTTTCGTTTCTCTTTATCTTTTCTCCAGAACATTCCAATACCTGATGATTTCTTCTTTGATTCAGGTGAATTAACTTTGCCATCTGTAAGAAAAACATATTTTATGAAAGGTATTACCTATTTAGTAGCACAGTAATGTATGTAAATATGAAGATGGGGTGAGAGGGTATGGATATGTGTTGTGGGAGTTAATAATCTGTAGATACATAACAGAGAATTATGTGGAAGGAGTGAGGTATGAGAAGAGATGTGTTTGAAGATGTGATTAAGGTTGTGGCAATTAATAATTATTATTTTGGGTACATGCATAACATGTGAGATATTTCTGTTTCAGGTTTTAAAAACTTACTAGGATTTTGCCCTGGAATACCATGATCCACAACACCACCCAAGCTCTTTTCAACCTCTAAAGGAAAACAAATGTAGAAACCAAAGTAAACAAACAATACATCTTTAACAGTATCATTAAATATCTCAAGTTTTAATGCAATGTAGTTTGGTGGTTACAAAGCTTGCCTTCTAAACTCATGGTCCTAGGCCCAATTCTTCTGGAACATAAGGATAATTTTTCACAACTAAAATTAACTCCTGTATAATATTCAAGTGTATTTGCTGTTGGATGTGAATTAAAAAATATACACAAAAAATGTCATTACTAACCTTCACTAATGCTAGAGTGTTGAAACATATTATTTATTTCTTCATAAACATCACGAAAGTTGGGCCTGTCAACTGGCATCCATTCCCAGCCTGGAATACAAAGAATAAATATATTATTATATGTATTATATAGATACAACCCGTTTTCTTTATAGCCGGAGTTGCAATTTTAGAATAAGCTCATCCACTATATGATTAGGAACTGATGATTGGTGTGGATCAACAGTCGGTGGAGTCAGTTTATATGAAACAGCTGAAGACGGTGTTTGATGGAGTTTCTAGAGATGCATGTCATCCACTCCATCAATATGTCGTCTTTCAGCGAAGTGGTAGGCTGAGGCTCCGATTGTCCACACCAATCGTTATTCCTGTTCATTTATTCCTGCTGGGATTAAACTTTTTAATGCACATTTTAAACGTTAATTTTATGAATATTTTTTTTATGTGATTGTACATTGTTTTTAAAAGTTTTATGCGAGCATTCAGTTTCCTTCGTTGAAGGATGAATAAAGTTTTACTTTGACTTTGACTTTTGAAATTTGTACATATACTGTAAGTTCATGCAAAATGGGCATGAGTTTGGATTTTTTTATTTTTTTTATTTTTTTGTAAAATGGGCTTAAATTTACAGAAATAAATGAAGCAAGTCTTTAAAGCCAGATATATTTGTGCGAGTAAATGTAAGCCTTTTTGTAAGGATCATATATGTCAACAGTAACAGCTGTAGCAATATAATACTACAGGAGAACCATCAACTACAGAGCTGCTGATGCAAAGCAGTAACAACAATATAACAGAGGAAGTTATATTCATTACATTTCTTCATAAGGTTGTACACATCTCCAGGGCAACCTTCTGGTCGTTCCATTCTGTATCCAGCTTCTAATTTCTCATACACATGCTGCAGTTCAACACCAGGATAAGGAGAGGCTCCATATGTGGCTATTTCCCAGAGTAGTATCCCAAAAGCTAAAAAAACAAACAACAGTTTTTATTTTAATCAAATATGGATTATCATAATAATATATTAATATTTACATAGCACTCTACACAAACAAGACTCAGATTGCCTCTCCACATTATTATCCTAATCATTATAGTGATTCCATAGTTTGCTATAAATAAAATAAATTCTGCACAAGACAATATGGATAAAGTGCCTTACATAAGGACACAAACAACTTCCACATGGAGAGCACTAAAGGAACTCGAACCCAGTATCATAGGTTACCAATATATTTCCACCATTTCAGCACAGACACAGTGGCTACCATTAGCTTAGCCAACTTGAGTTTTGCTGCTATTAATTATTATGAATGAATTCACTGCAAAGCCTTACTTCCCTCACTGTGCATACAAGGCAGTGTGATGCAGAGACTTTTGAATTAGGTCACATAAAACAAAGCATCCCCTTGTGCTTCATTTTAAGTTCTTTCAATAATTCAATAATGGTAGCATAAATCTTGAAGTGAACAAGCATTTTCATAATTGACACCATAAAGCCAACCCGTAGGAAGTCAATGTTGTCTGTCTTACTTTTAATGCTTACAGATTACGATGTAATGGGTTCGAATCTCAACTGGAATTCATTTTCAGAGAAATTCACTTTAGGTTAGGTTTTTTTTTTGTATTTGTAATTAGCAAATCTGGGTGGAACTATGGTTTTTTTTTTTTGTATTTGTAATAGCAAATCTGGGTGGAACTATGTTTTTTTTTTGTATTTGTAATAGCAAATCTGGGTGGAACTGTTTTTTTTTTTGTATTTGTAATAGCAAATCTGGGTAAAATTATAAACTGGAAATAAATTTGATTGCTGTTGTTTTTTTTTTGGTTTTTTTGGGTTTTTTTTCTTCCAGTTTTGGCAACTTTTTGTGTGTTTAGTTTAACCAAGAGTAATGCTCCATTGGGGAAGAGAGTCTCAAAGTAAACATTTTACTTAAAGACGTAATACTATTAATTATAACGTTATAGGTATAGTTTTCATAATTTGTTCGAGCTCGGTAGTGATAAACCAACACTTACAAATTTGGTAAACAGTCACAAGTCGTGCTATTACTGAAATTACTAAATGGTCTGGCTCGAATTCGACAACAGTAGAGGAAAATATATTCAGTAATGGACAGACACATAAAGAAGACCATAATGTGCTGCGTATTTTGTAAATTATATTTTTGCGGCAAGAACAAAGTACTTAGTAAATCAATAAGCGTTATTTACTGTCAATTCTGACCACGCACACTTTTCTTTTCGTTCGGATGGTAAGGTGAATTCGCAACTGTTTGAGCAGTCTTGGAAATTTAGTTACCTGAGAATTACCCGGAAGATGCAAAGATACTTTGTATGCTTTAACTGGCTCTCAGGGACACACACAAAAAGCAAATAGGTAGCAGTTGCTTATTTGTATTAACAACACTTAGAAAACTGTATGTGGCAATAATCAATACTCAATATCTGTTTACGTTGTGATATTTTCTCTGCCTTTGGTACAACCTACAGCTTCGTTTTTATGTTGGGCCATAAAGTTATTCTTTTTATTAATTTATTAATAAGTACACACAAGTCATGTTTAATAATATGTCAAGAAATTGTCATTTGAAAAATTATCATTTGAATTCACAGCTAATATTATTTAATAGGAATTTTTTGATAGTCGAAAATCAAAGATATATGGAGGAGGTGTTTCACAGAAGATTTTATTGCGCACAAACTGATATGTACCACATAATTACTTAAAAATATAATATTATGATATGTATCAAATGATACTGATGCAAAATGCAGCCAAGAAGAAACCTAAGACCCACTTATTCCCCAATGGTAATGGCACAGTACATATTGTTTATGAAAGTTGCTGTTATGCTCATCTACCAATCTAGGAATTGTTATTTAAATTTACATATATTCAATTTAATTTCTAATCTTATGTTAGTAATTATAAATTTTGCATGTTAATCATACCATTTTTATGTTAATGAGCACTAGGTTAAAAACACTAAATAAATCCATATTATTACTATACTTATCATAATTATTACTATACTTATCATAAAGTAATAAATAATTGATCAACCTCAAAAAACTATTTTTAATTATTGCATATCCAGTGCATTAAGATTGGCACTATGAAATTACCATATCACTGTTTACATTTTTTAATCTGTTTAACCATTAACCATGTGTAAGATCAGCAAACAACAATAAACTTCCAGTATTCATAATTAGATAAATCCTTAATAGAACTTATTCAAGTATAATAATATTTGAAGGCCAATTTCACTGATTTGCATATTCCTCAGAAACTTAGTGAATAACATAATAATCTTGATAGTAATATTGATAGCAGTATACTTTTGTTATCCATCATAAAAAAAATGGATATAAGCTTAAAAATGGCAGAATATAACATGAATAAATAGGTATCAACACAAAATAATTAAAAATATTTAACTAAATAAGCCTACTATATCAAATTACAGTACAAAATTACAATAAAATATACCTATGACTATTACAATTAATTTTATGGACCAATCATACACTTAAACTCACAAACTTTTATTAAGAGCCTCTACTATAAGGATCTACCATTCACCCACATTACGTATTATTAATTATATTTCCTAAACTAGCCTATGAATTCTATTAATTTCAATAAAACACGTCAATATATAAATATAAGGGGAATTTAATTTGTTAGTAGAAATTACAAAAACAGTACATTGTACTTGCTTATAACAATCGGTCATAATGCCACTATAAGGTGTGGGTTACACATAAAGATAAACTGAATACATAAATGCCAAAGCAGGTGTTTACACAAAAGGATACCTAAATGAAATACATTTAATTTTTAATTATAATCAGTTTTCAAGTTATTTCATTCCTGTTTATTGAACTTACCCCATATATCTGATTTATTGGAAAATTTGTTGTATGCTAAGCTCTCAGGTGCTGTCCACTTAATGGGAAACTTTGCCCCGGCTTGGGCTGTGTACACCTCCCCTTGGATGATGCGAGCTAGGCCAAAGTCAGCAACTTTCACAAGATGGTTCTCCCCCAAAAGACAGTTCCTTGCTGCTAGATCCCTGTGAAATGACAAATAAGAGGTGAAGATGGAAGAAAACAAAATAAACTCTACTATAAATAATGCAGAACGCATTTATAGCTATTGGTACAGTAAAAATAGCATTGTTTCCTATTCAAATTCTGTAATGTTGACTTTTAGGGACATGTGTGAAACATAACACTATAGAAGCGGTTGTCGCATCAGTTGTGGCTTGATTTGCAGCCTTGAGGTCAGGGGTTTGAAACTCTTGGTGTGCAAGTTGCTTGTGTCCTTGGGCAAGGCACTTTACTTTCTGTTGTCTTTCTCCACCCAGGCGTACAACTGGGTACCTGGTAGGCTAAAACAGAATCATGTGCTGATTACAGCTGCAATATCATGGAATTCTCCCAAGGGACCCGAGTATGTATTCCACATGCACTTGATCCAATGACCGGGGGTAATAGTGTTAAGCGCATAGGTCTCTACAATATGCGCTATATAAGTCGACAATTATTATCCCTTCGTACACAACAAAAGAAACTGTGGGAACTGTAACAACTACGGTGGAAAAAGCTTGCCAAAGTCAACCTCAAGAATTGATCATGTCTGGAGAAGCAGTATGGTTTAAAATCACCAAGATTTACTGTGGGTAAATCTTCAAACTACTGTAGGTTAAAGTTGCAATAAATGTGTAATGTTGCTCACAGATTTGTTTATTAATCATGAATGCATGACATGTTAACCATAAATAACCAAGTTATCCATCAAGTTAAACAGTTTAACCACAAATCCAAATTTATTGGCAAACAGTAAGTATTCCAAATAATAGGTATATTGAAAAATGTTATTATTTAAAACTCAACAACTGATAATTCCCTTATAAGAATGTATTTATTCATTACCTTCAGAATATGGTAGTATGTACATTTTTTTTATTGTAATATTAACTGTTATTAATTCAGATATTATTCCATGATGGCTGCAGGAGTAATAAGAAATTAAAATTTAAAACGCAATAATGAAGAAATTTTGATCCATAAAAAATCTATATATCTAACTGTGGCTGTATGGCTCAGTAGATTTTTCCTTCTGAAATTCCAGGTTCAAATCCAGAAAATGACTGGTATTATAAATGTGCACTCTTATGTTTTACCTGTGAATGAAATTGACTTCTTCTAGGTAGCTCATGGCTGATGCAACTTGCGTTGCCATGTGTAGTAATGCGATGGCAGGTAGCGTAGTTTGGTCGTTGTCCCGCAGATAATCCAAAAGATTGCCGTGCTGCATAAATTCTGTGACTATGTAAAATGGGGGCTCCCTTGTACATGCACCTGCAAGAAGAAAATAAGAGTAACAATATTATCCAAAATGTTTAACAAATTGTGTGTTTTGTAAATATATTTCTTTGAACTTAAATTAATAAAAATTTATGTAAAACACTAATTACTAGTTATTAGATATTAAAGTATAATTTTTGTATTTGTAATTCAGGGAGTTTGAATTGTACAGAATCTCTGTGGTAAAGATAAGCCTTGTCCAATAATAAAAAATTTGTATTATGGAAACTTTGTCACAAAATATGACTTACATTTCCCTGTTTTACAACAGAATAATGCTGTAGTTAAAATTGTCAGTACACAATGTGATATACTCATTTTGAATGCTTTTCGAATACATAATAACTGGAAATAAAACGAAATGTAGAATTAAATTAATCATAAATTACGTTAGCAGCAGAATCTGAGTTACAGTAGCCTGGATTTCAGGCTCTTATTATAGCCATTAGAAACTTCCCTCCAGCAAGCAAAATGAGCCTACATTTGTTTGCTGAATTTAGTACCAAGTCACTCATTGCCACTTTGGCCATGTGCTTATCTAATCCTACAAGCCTGGTTATCAATCGTTAAATGGCTCAAGACTGCAAAGAATAATTGCGTCTAAAAATGATGGAAGTTACTTGTCGAAGAATGTCATCTGGCTTTATACATATATACATAGGAATATATTTCTTCAAAGATAAGCCAATTAGCAAACAAAACTTACTACCTATGTTTTGGCTATTAGCTTTGGTAACCTTGATCATGTAATTTGCTTCATCAAGGCTACTGAAGCAAATAGCTGAAACTTAGGAAATTTTGTTTACTAATTAACTTATCATTAAAAAAATACATACCTACCACTGAGTATGTACAAAGTTACTTGACTAAAATTAAGTTATATGACACTGTATTTGTTCAATTTCTTTGGTGATTTATCATTTTAGATTATTCCTGGAAACTTATTTAATTTAAATGTAAATGTAATGTCATCATAATTCTGCTTCTTGCTAGCCAAGTCTTATACCACTCTTTGACAAGACCATTGCCAAACTTCTCTAGGCATGCATATTGTTTTTAGTCTGCACTACAGTTATTGTAATGAAGCCTAAGAGTAGACTGTCAATGTACAATTCTATCCTCCATGGATACAAACTTGTCTTTAGGGAAATTTACACACCAATTGGAGATCTGTTATAATAGCAGCCTAGTCTAGTAGAGCTATAGAGCATCAGATCCCCAGGGATGCTTCTGTAGTAATAATGCTTTAAAAGCTTCAGCCTTGACCACAAATCAGATCAAAGATAAACATAAATTTAAAAAAAAATGAATGCACTACAGGCAATAAGGCAATCAAGACGACTGCTAATGACACAATGGCTAGGGAACTGAAGCTCCTGGCGTTGTTCAACTGTATATGACTTCAGACACAGCCATTCCGCTAATGCAACAGTATCGTTAGTGTAGACACAGCAAGCTTGCTTAGTCAATAATTACCGAGACAGGAATGACAATAAAAAGTGAAATTTTAACATTCAATATTTTTGCAAGTGTGAATACATTTGGATGTAATTGAGCAGATTTATATTTAAAAAAAGGGTTAAAAGTTTTTAAAAATGGATAATTAGTAAACTAATGGTTGTGAATGTTTACATTTACAACCGGAAAAACTAATTACAAATATTTCTTTTATTTTGGCATGTAAGAAACTCTTACCAAGTAACTGTACTAAATTTGGATGTTTAATAGTTTTCATGACAGCTGCCTCTCGCATAAATTCCTCTACCTTCATCGTCTCCTCCTAAAAGAGAAATTATAATCAAAATGACATACCCTGGAATTATAATGGATCTGTCCGTTCATAGTAAATTCAATTAGAATCTATTTAATTAGTTTTACATAGTAGTTTAAAGGTTCTAACTATGCTGCAATGTAATAGATAATTACAATTTACTGACAGTAGCAGATATAATGAAATTTCCATTTTACTAAGTTTGTCTGCTCACACAGCCATACATTTAAAACAGAGCCATCAAAATAATCAATTTACTATGAATATCCTCATAAAGAAATTATCATAATCAGAATTATATTATGCCAAAGAAAGACAGTAATTAAATGTATGTGAAGACATCCTTACTTGAAAGATACTTAGAATAATGTTCCCATGTTTTTATTATAAATTTCTGTTTCAATGAAAAATCCACTCAGAACCCATTGATACCTTGTTTCATTTTTTTGTGAAGTGGATCAATTTATCAAAACATCACTTGGAGCTGACTTAAAAAAAACATGGTTGTAATTTGGATGTAGGTAAGGTCAAAGCTCACATGATGTAATACCTATCTTTTGGGCCAGATTCTTGAATGTAACATAAGCTGTGCGGGTGAAAAATGGGGTGTTGGTTTCCGAATTTAGTGTTTTACCTTCCCAAATGAAAGTAAAGTACTTTCTCAAGAACACAAGTAAAAATGCACATCAAAAGATTTGATACCTTCAATATCAATAAGACTTTATTTCCAATTCCAGCAAAAAATATTATAATATATGAATAATTCAAATATAACAATTATAGTAAATAAAAAGATAAAATCAAAAAGGAATTGGAAAAAGTCATACAAAACAAGTAACACACATGTAGCCATAATAAAAATAACAATAACGAGCAATAATAATAATAATACACACATATGCATACTTGAGGTTGAGAACCTGAATAAGTAGCATATCTAGGGGCACACAGGGGAACATGCCCTCTCTAAAAAAACTTTCCCCTGTCTAAAAAAAATTAAGCTCAAGTAGATAAAAATCACCTTATTTTGCAAGCTGCACCCACCCACTTAATCATTGAGTCCCGCTTCACCTTACTGCCCCCAGGACCCAAAACTCCTACATACGCCACTGGCCTAAATTTCAGCCTCTGCTCTAACTGATTCACTGAGGACTAGGACATATGATCTATGCTAATGAATAGTGCACACAGTAATATCATTACCTTTAATGTTTTCACAGCAACTGTTCTGGTATATTTCTTCCATACTGCTTCATAGACTTCACCGTATTGTCCACCACCTAGTTTATTCTTCATAATAATATCTGTCCTTTCTATTTCCCACTCGTCAGGTTGCGGGGACACGCCGTATATTGTTGGCTTGTCCTTCTTGGCCACAGCATACTTGAGTGTCGTTACTAGCCCATCGGCCACCTTGCAATGATGATGTATAAGCTGGGCCACACTCTTAAACCTACTCTCCGAAGTGACATATACCTATAAAAAGAAGATAATTTAGTAAAATAATCATAAAACATTTATCATCTGCCAATTTGAAAAAAGCCAAAAGAAAAAAAACTAAAATAATGCTTACCCTCCCATCAGAAGAATTACTTATTCGATAGTGGAATACCCTTCCATCAAAGCGTAGCGATATTGATAGCTGACCGGAACTACTTTCACTATCTCGGACCAGGAAGCTGCCGTCAATTCCACTGTTGAGGAGGTATTCTGCATTGTTGCGCGAGATTGCACCATGGTACCAAGCATGATTATGAAGACTATTAACCTGGGCTACGTAGCTGAATGGTACCCATCCTGTACAACCT
The DNA here is from genome assembly GCF_011630105.1 of Anneissia japonica. Taxonomy (NCBI): domain Eukaryota; kingdom Metazoa; phylum Echinodermata; class Crinoidea; order Comatulida; family Comatulidae; genus Anneissia; species Anneissia japonica. The sequence goes on along the minus strand of NW_022731168.1, from coordinate 68,081 downwards.
GTGCTACTGCTTTTGACTTGGCACCATTCGTTTGAGTTGTATGATAAAATTTTTACTTTTTCCCCTGCAAACAAGAATATAGTATATACAATATAGACTATCAAATTTTATTTGACAAAACATGTGGACATACCTAAATATGACATCACACCATAACCATATATAGGCACATCATGACTACATATGGGTATACAACAGATTTTTGTCCAAGAAAATTTGATAATCTGGACATAGCTTTAGGTTAGGTTTTATTGGTTGCTTGACTAAATAACTGATTTATTGATTGAATCTTTAATTGATTACTCATATTTACTGATTGCAATTTTAATCAGTTTGATGTACAGTATCTGACAATTGAATTTATAGGCTCATTGGCCAAAGACTACCAACTATCACGCTCTTCCTTGAATGAAACAGAAGATCAAAAACAATTAGAGACAATACTTTTGTAATTTTGCTATTGTATCCATCAAGGGTGCTTCAGCTATCATCACCCATAACATCTCTACAATCACCCTCATCGTCATCAACATTATTATCTATTATCATCGGCATTGCAATCTTCTCCATGACCGCTACCACGGCTTTTGTCATTGTCATTGTTATCATCTTCAATTATTTATATTTTCATTTGAAAAAAATAATTCTCTAGCTGCTATTACCTTTTTTCACACCTAGCTGCCCATCACTACTTCCCATAAAATCATATAATATAACAAATACATCTGGGTCAAAATTAAAGATATCATCTGAGGAATTCCATTTTGAGATCTCGGAGTTCATAGGGGTATGTGGTAGGGGTCGGGAATGTATCTTGTCTATACCACTATCTGAAATGACACAAAGAATATTAACGTTACTTAAATATACAAAAACTAATGTGAATGAGCTGTGATAATTGAATTAATTTAGTAATATGTAGGCTGAATGAAATAAGAGGAATTTATGAGACCAACAATAATCAGGAAGTAAATAACTCTAACTCTAAATATTGAAAAGTGTCAATGCACTTACTTGTAGTAAATAACAATGATAGAGAATTGAATGCAAAATTTGAATAAAAGTATTGTTCTTCCTAACCATGCATGGTGTTACTACTGTAAAACCTCGAATTTAAGCCCAGTGGGCTTAATCTCAAGATAAAGCCCATCTCAAGTTGAAGCCCCCCTCTTTAGTTTGCAAAATTAGCCTCGAAAAGAATCCCATCTCAAAAAGAAGCCAGTACATACACTGTACATGAATTTCAGAAAACAAAATAAATTAAATACAAGCTTGTTTTATATATTAGTTTAGGTGATTTAATGCAAGCTAAATACATTCCATGATACAGATTCATGTTACAGTGGCCTTATTTATTGTTTATAGTACAAATTCACAAAATTTTAATACAGTATTCATTTTGGAAAGAAGCCCCCCCCCCCACTATTTACTTGGCAAAAGTAGTCTCGAAAAGAAGCCCATCTTGAAAAGAAGCCCATGCAAAGTTCGCACAGAAAAGAAGAGGCCCAGGGCTTCAATTTGAGGTTTTACGGTTCTATGGTTCCATCTGAAATAAATCTATGCAGAATGTTAAGTACAGTATATAAAGAAAGGTAACCAAAAATTATCATATACTAGACACCTCAAAGATACATTAACTACTATACCATTTTGAATGAACATATAGATGTCTATTGATAGACAAATTATTTTAACACATAAGCTCCTTCTAGCATATAAAATATTAAACAAAATAGTACAGCCATGACGGAATGAATACATTAATTCATTCACTGTAAGTAGTATGAGACAGATCAGTTATGAATGACATGGCTTTGCATATTTTCAATAGTGTAAATGCTGTTTTCCTACATTTACGTTTTTATTTTTATTTATTTTATTTATTTACTACCCAGCAAATAGATAATTTGCCTTTAATGTTTTCCAATTGATATAGCTTTGTATTTTAGTACATTTTCATTTTTTCTTAAATTTGTGAATTGTAAGTGAATTTATCTTTATTTTTTGCCAGATACCCTAAAAATTAGTCTAAAGTTGTTTTCTGATGTAAGATATTGCCATTCTAGGCCTCTGTGGGTTATTTTTATTCCATCTGATAAGTATCTTAAAACAAAACAAAAAATAAAATATTTATCATTTAAAAAAAAGGGCAAACAAACAATTTACTTTTCCAGGCCTAACAACGACGATAGTTATTGCAATGATGATAGTAAAATATAGTACTGATGATAATGTTAATGTTAATAGTGATGATGATGATGACAATGGTGATGATTGTGATGATGATAGTGATGACAGTTGTAGTGAATGGTTGTTATGTAGACGATGTTAATGATGATGACGGTGGTGGCGACACTAATATGTCAGTGATGATGATGGTTGTGATGATGTCTACAACAACGACGTCAAGATACCGGTATTGATGAATTAGGATGGTGATAATGATGATGTCACCATTTCTTTCTGCATATACCATAACCAACTTTATCATACAGCTTCACCTACACAAGTATGAATGAGATTATCTACAAAGAAAAATTTTTTACTCTCTCCAGGGATTGCAAATAAGAATACAAGATCAACGAGAAACGCTCCAAATTTAAAGAGAATGGAAAAGACAAATTCTCCACGGGCAATGCATTCTAAATCAAATTTCATCCCAATGATGGTTTAATATTACAGTATACAACGCATATATTATCGTGACTTAAAAATAAAAAACATTAGAATTTATTAAGCCTTTTAAATGAGTTATTCAAAGACATAATAGAAATATTGAGATAAGACAAGATAAAATAAGATAAATTTCATTGCTCAAAAAGAGGAAAATCAGTACTCACATTAAAATATACAGTTGACAGTAAAAATATTAAAACAATGGTCAAATGCAGTAAAAAATACAATAATTAAAAGATGGAAGAGATATATAACAACAGCCATTAAAACATTGCAGGTTATTTTTTATGATGGTAATGGTAAATTAGAAATTTATATATTTTAATAATGTTAAATTTACAGTACTTCCAATAATAATAATAATAATAATAGATTCATAAAATAATACATCCTTCAGTAGAGAATATTTCTCAAATATACCAAACATAAATCACAGTTTTATTACAGTAATTATTAAAAGAAAACAAAAGTCTCATAAAAATATGTAAAAATGATAGAAACAATGATTTTCACTTTCAATGTTCTAATATATAAGAAAATGGAAAATATAACTTCTGGATGTCAAGCAAGCACAAATAAATGTTTTCTAAACAACACATACAAACGTGCAAACCGTATGCGTACCTAACGTGTTTGACACGCCCTGCTTCATTTCCTGCAACACTTTCCTCAACAAACAACCACAAAAAGTCCTGCAGCTGTCAAAATGTCCACGGTACTATTTTGAAAGCGTTAAATTAATGCAGCAAGCATATGTTGATTCTAAATATTTGCCGCAATCCGTCAACTGTGCAACCGGCAACAGGGCTTACCTCGGAACAATTCTGTTACTAGTAAATTTATGTCACTAATTCTGATCCATATGAGGTTCAAATAGAGGGCATACTACTGTACAATGGCGATAGTTAAGTTACCTAGCTTCCTAATGCTAATTGTATACTACATGTATATTTATCTATCTTGAAATTCTCTTCACCAATGAGAAACAGCATTAATGATCAACTGTGATGCAATAATAACATGACAGCAATATTGATTGCTTGACCAATAGATAACTTTTGTAAATTTTAGAAAATATTAATATTCTATACTCTCTGCAATTATATTATTACCGGTACTTAATTAGTTATATTAAATGTCATCATTTGTAAATTAGACTAGATTTCAAAATAGGAACAAAACAGGTATACTGTAACTTAAAATATACTGCTGTATAAACTGGATACCAATATTTGTTCATTATGCTTTTTTTTGGACCCCAATATGCTTTTTTTTGGACCCCAATATGCTTTTTTTTTGGACCCCAAAAGGCTTTGACCACTTTACTGACTGGGGCTCCCTGTTGGAAAGCTTTCTCTCCTCCCTCCCCCAACTCCTTGAATTCTAGAGCCATCAAAGACTAATAACATAGAAAGTTAATAATGTGGTTTGTATAGATGCTTTTTGTAACTTTTCACAGGGAAAGCACTCTCATCACAAGTAGAAATTTTAGTTGCTCTACCTAGAATGCTGCTGTTGTAGTACTCCATTATTTTTAATGTTTACGAACACAGTACTGTACATCACAGGAAGAATGGTCAGACTATTGATAACACTAATTAAGCCAAAAATCTCTTACAAGGGATACAACAAAAATTTGCTTCTACTCTGCACAAAAAGAGTGGAAGCAATGAACACATAATCCTCAATAAAATAATCATGTCTAAACTCCTTCACTTCATGGAAAACCAATTAAATCTTGATCGCAGCGATGTTTCTTTTTGTCACATAGCATGGCTAATTAGTCTCTGCGTGTTCATCTTGGCTAATTTTAGCGTGAAAGCCAACTGACGAGCTAATAACTTAATCAAAGGAGACCTGTTTATACTGTATCCTTCTTAAGTTCAGTGATGTAAATGGTCTATTGGCCAAATCCCGAATATGGTATTTGATTACATCTAACCTGTGGGATCGTTAAATCTCGCAGGTCAATATCTAAATGAGGCATTCAACTTATGACGGTGTACCAGTACTTTTTATTATGTATAACTTCTAAATAAATCCTATTTTCAAAGTGCTGTAATTCTGAAAATGATATATATTTTAAAATCATATTTGATTTGTATTTTTACTGCTGGCTTTAAATTGATAACAACGTTGCAGATCCTACTAAAGTAATCAACAATACATCCACCGAAAAAACAAATCCTGATGGATGAGTTCATGGCCTATGAGCTAACAATCAATACTTGGGAGTCAAAATACACCTTAAGATCCCTGATTCAAACACCTGGATAAACTGTGGTTCAGTAATCATTACACATGGTTTCAGTATCTCAGTCATCAATACCACATCCACAGTGACATTATATTGAGCAAATATCCTGGTATGACTTTTGGTCGTACTACGCAATCAATGTTCAAAGTAGAAATTCACAGCTTATTTACTTGATCACCTAGTGAACTATAGTTTGCTAGATATGACAAGAATACACAGCATTTTAAGACTGGTTCTAGTTAAATTCATCTATATCACTGTGATGTCGTATCATGCCTTTCTATATAGTAGAAACTATATGCATCATACAAATGAGCTCTGTCCTTGTAACATTCATAAAATCTACACCAACTTTATTTCATATTTCTAAATTACATACCATGTTATAAGATCAACATGTGATAATATCGGAGAGACCAGTGGAACAATGCACACAAAAGATTTTATCTCTAGGTCCCCGGTTCAATTCTCACCGCTGCTCTCTTTGTGTTTCAGATGGAGGGCTGAAATGTAAAATCATTTATAGATACATTTACACCGTTTTTCTTTTATTCTTTTTCATATACAGTAGCACTTTTCTTTCTTCCAGATGACGGTAGTTTTTGCTGCTCTGTTACTATTTGGTTTAGGAATGCAGATGACAAAACCAGTGGATTGTTTCTATTGTTATAAATTTCATGGCAGTTAGTACGAATTTCCCCAATTGTTATTGCCACAATTGTGGCATGGCTTGCGGGCATAGTGTTTACTTACATTTCCTACTGTGGTTTATTTTGATGTTATTATTTACATTTTCACATATCAGAACCTCTGAACAAGATACCACATTTAATGGTTAAATAGGTTTGCAATATGTAATATCAGATTGTCATATATAGTTTCTTAGAATACTGGTTATTTTTTAAGAGATTTTGAATATAAGAGGGCATAATCATTCTCTTTTGTAGTGCATGTACAACTAATCTCATCATCATAACAACAACATCAATAATTTTCTTTTTTAATAGTATTGTTTTCTGTTGTGTGTACCATTTTTCTCAGACTAATGTCTTTACACCTATTTTATTTATGACCCTGGCAATGTCAAGTTCATTTAATAGTGAATGTCTTGCTGGGAGCTACTAAGACTATTATTTCAAGGTCATTTAAAGGGTCAATCATACTTCATACTTGACTATATGGCAGAGGTCTGATAAAATAACTTCTCTCCCATGAAACAATATTAACAATATCAAAGCAAAGCAACTACGGGATGTTACAGTAGCATACACTTTTGCTTAATTCTAATTAATTTCCGAATTTGAATGTTACACTTTACATAAATAGGTTACAACTTACAATATTCCTATAAATATGTATATGGTAATCTTTCATTTGCTTGGTCTTAAATTACGTATTAAAGGGCCTTCTTTAAATACCAAAATATTGTGTGATGTTCAGTATAACTGTACACTGTTAATACACATTAACACCAGCAGTTAAAATCTTTAAATAATAAATTAAATGTGGTTCTGTTAAAATATTAACAACCTTGTTTCTGATCAATAAGATGAGTCTGTAAGGCTGAATGCCAAGATTGTTCCCCCTCCCCCGAAAATACTATAAGTGCTTTACAATACCAAATTACAGAATAATTTAAATTGTTATCCTGCAATGTATTTAGATACAGTACTATCACTCTTTAGGATTACAATAACACCCAGTTATTTTTGCAATTTTAAAATTCACTTTGATCCTATTTTTCAACCATGACTTCATCAATTTCCTTCAAACATTTTGAAATGTATTAATAGCATAATCTAGATATTTGTTAACAACAATACATAAACATTCCTTTGTCTAGTCTCAGACATTGTACATTAACTTAAATGATACAATAAACTTACAGTAAAACGTCCATTTTACGTAACCCTTGGTACCAAAGAGTGTTCTTAAATTGATCGGGTGTCAGTTTCCAATAACCTACAGTTAGCCTAGCTATCCCCTGCCATTGAGCGCCGATAGGCTGACGGCGGTCAGGCCTAGCATGAAACGACAGGTCTACCGCGCTAGAGCCTAGCTGAATTTACCTTTGATAAAAACTAAATTATTTTAATTGCTGGCATTCTTCCACTTAACAAAATATTATTTAAACTCTTATTCAAACATCTGTATGTTTTATGGACCTTTCTATCGTGTTCTTTCTAGTTTTCAGATAGCTGAATTCTGTTGTTTACAAGCACTTCGCGATCATATCTAATATTCACGATGTCAATAATCTGCTGACCACAACACTCTCGTTCGTCATCGTGAACATGTGCATTCAATCCGACAACACTTGCATTGGTAGTTCGTTGTTCTGGTTGGTACAATAATATAATGATTATTATACCAGAAATAGAAGAAAAGATCGAACTATTAATAAATAAATACAACAAACTTGATTTTATTAAGAAAAAATATACATTATCACTTTGTCAAACGTAATAATTGGTCGAAAAGGTCATCAGGGGCAAACCCAATTTGTAAAATTGAATATTCGTAAAATCGACATTCGTAAAATGGACATTTTACTGTACATAGACTGACAAAATAAAAATGCACAAGCTGTACTGAAGACAAAAAGCAGCCTAAGCCACTGAAAACAAATAAGCATGAACTTAAAACTTGCTTTAAATTATACAATTTCATATTTGTAGAGATAATAATAATGGCACCTTGTAAGACGCACATATCCATCTCAGAGAGCTGGTTGCGGCGCCATTTCAACTTGCAAAGAGCAACAGCCTTTTCTGCATTTCATTTATTATATTTATAAAGGTTATTTCATTTTATTTTAATATTTTTTTTTTTAAATAATACTAAATGTACATTTATTATCAACTTAACTACTGAAAACAGGCAAAATGGGTGCAATATCTTAGAGGTTCATCCATCCATCGCCACTCTGTCATGTTCCTGGAACCTCTAAATAGGCGGCTCAAACAAAAATACGGGAAACATATTTGCCCTGCCACAGACCAACGGGCACTCAGAGGCGGCAATCAGGATACTGGCAGGCCTGACAAAAAGAGGGGGGATGATTGCTCACAAATTAATCAAAATAAGACAGGAAAAGAAAAACTTCTAAAAGTCATGTAAAACATACATGAACCCCCATGTGAAATTTAAGTGGAATTTAGTAAATATTAAAACTAGCAGAAAAGGCTGATTTTCAAAGTGGAAGGTTGGCAACAGCAAGACGGCGCAAATATCTCTCGATGATTACGATAGTGTTATTAGCATCATTGAATGTATCCTTTATGTCTCCAATGTAATATGCTTTTGCAAATTATTTTAATATTAAATGATGGTTGTTGATTGTTGGATGAGAGCCAAAATCATGTGATTAGTGACTACAGGAAGGAAGGAAACACTTGCGATTTGTTCACAGAGGAACATGTGCTCGCAAAGCCCAATTTTTCTGTAAACATCACAAAGTCTTTTAACCTCTGAACTATAATACTACTGTTCAAGAGAACCAATAATTGCAAAGAGCATACAATTATCAGTTGGTTGACAACATTATTAAGTAAACAGGAACATTAATAAATCTGCCATCTTGTTTCACAAAATTTTTGTTATTGTATCAAGTTCCACCTTTTTGTTGTCTGACTGGTATAGGCGAGCAGATTAGAGGCTGTTTTTGGGGAGGTGGCAATGGAAGTACTACCGGCTAATTTTGATATTTTCTGAAAATATAGGTCTTGGGAGGTTCAGAACTCAAAATTACCCAAAATCCCTTTGGGGGAACACCTCCAAATTACGCATTCAAAATGGCCGCAAATTTTCCGCTTTAAATTATAGTTTTAGCTAAATTATATAAAAAATAACATTACTCGAATAATAATTATCAACAATTGGCCATAATCTGCTCACCTAGTAATTTTATAAGCCATTCTGAACGTTAAATAATTACTTGGGCCTATATTTTGCATTGTAAATTGGCGATACATATAAAACTACATAAAACTGAATACAATTGTAAAAAAAAAATGAATTGCTATAAATTTGGAGAGTGATAATAGTGTAATAATATAACTGTTTAGATTACAATAATAGTGCCAATTATTAGCATTTCATGTTGATGGTGCAAAATACCCACTTTTTAAGTAATTCTGGCATTGATTTATTAATGTGAACTGATTAGTACATTCCAGAGTGAGTGTACTGAAAATGATCTTTCTTCCGCCTACAGTATTAATGTGTAGAAATTGTATCTCTTCGCCATTTTTAGCTCTGATAAGAGCTCTTGAAAAACTTGGCTGATTGACTACTAGATCACTTGGCTGATTAATAGATCTTTTTGGTATGGGCAGCTGTTAGGGCCCCTCTAGTAACACTCGGCTAATTGATTAATAGATCTTTTTTGTATGGGTGGCTGTTAGGGCCAATACAGTCTACTGCCTATATTATACAGCCCTCATTGGAACTTTTCGAGATTAGGATAACTTGTTTTGGCATGAAAGACAAAAAGGACAAACCTACAAAAAATAGTTTGTGAGTATCTGGACTGGACAACAAGAAACAATCTCCTGCTCTTATTGCTCACAGGACCACATCAAGGGTCTCAAGTTGAAAGAATCCACATCTGTGTGAGATCTGAGCAAGTTTCTTAAACACTTCTAATTATATGTTACTGTACATGGTGATACTACTGACTTCTGGGAGACAACTAATAATACAGTATATTAAATACTGGTAAAAATATCATCAAATTGCGGAAGATGAGTTATTTTCCGGGATATTCTTGCTTGCTCACAGAATTGAGTCTTCTCGATAATAAATGGACCCATGCCATGCTTCACCTCCCATCCTGAAAAATGTGTAGGGCTTACTACACTATAAATTTAAATTTTACATTTTAAATTTCAGCTAAAACACAATGAAAGCAGTGATAAATTAAAATTTAACCTGTGACCCTTGAGAGGATTTTTATGGGTCAGCACACGACACACAGTGGTACCACAGAGTTATGTCTGTCGGGAAATTGAAGAAAAAGAGATGACTATGGAAGTTACATATTGCTTTAGGTCATTGGGTTATAAGGAAATAGAAATTTGAGAAACATAAAATGGGAATAGAAATGAGCCACAGGGGTTTATTAATTGTAGTTAATTTTTTCCAGCATTAAATTAATGAAGGTCCAAATTTATTAGAAAATTACAATACACACTGAACCTTGTTCAAGCATGAGAGATTCATGATTCCAGAGACTTAAAAGGACATTTATTCTCCTCTCTCTTAATTTCTGGAACTATCTCCATAATACCTCACAAAACTGGAAGATTTGTGGAAATAACCTAAAAAGATGGTCTGCAAATTGTGCCCTTAATTCATTCTCAGAAAACCTTGAACTTACTTATTTTAACCGAAATATTAGGAGACATATTACATGTGTTTACTGTATATATTTCATTTTTCATTTTAGAAAAGGATTAAGCTCCTTTCTTCTTGTGAATATGACAATAACACACACACATACCACTGTTCATTATTCGCATCTAATTATATTTTACTGTGTGTGGTGTTAGTCAGCTGACTTAAGGGAGAATTTTGACAACAATAGTAAAAACTAATTCAAACATCATGAAATTGTGGGAGATTAGTTATTTCAGAGATTCTTGGTTGCTTGAGTTGCAATGCTTTGGAGAAATTGATTTTCCTGAGGTTCTTGCACAAGACTTGGGAATCCCAATTATTTATATGTGGCTATGGGAATGTCTGAAATTCTGCAGGATTTCCTGTGCATTTAAATGTACCGATATTTGGCTTTGGCAACCTCACTTAATATGAAATCTATTATTACTGTACAGAAATAAAATAATTTATAATTTGTTTTGGCAAAAATTGTGTATGGAACATGGATAAGCAATTACTTAAGTTCATTTACAGTTTACCAAGTTCAACACATGTTACAGAAAATGTAATAACACAGGTAAATGGCAACATTGGTATCACAAAAAGCACTTCATCTATCATAGTATTCGCAGATACCTACTTAACCTACATTTAATACACAGTGTTCTACTCATTGGTAAAAACAGCTAGCAGGGAATTAGAAGTATTGACAGCAATTGATTGATTGGAAAAGCAACGGTAAATTGTACTACAGTTAAGTAAGGGAATAGTAATGTTGAGAAGATTAAAATGAATTTTAGTAGGACAAGTAGTACACTTATTTTACTATACAGACAAGAATAAGTAAGTTCACTCTTGTATTATATTGCAATATGCCACTAGAAGAACCCATATTCAGGCATCTTTGCAATGACTATTTGCATAAACAACTGTGTTACACTAAATATGGTATCAAAGCTTCTCTTGCTACTAAGAAGACTATTGTTTAATACAGCAGAATCAGCGGTCAGCCCTCGCATTTCGCTTGTGTCCTTAGGCAAATCACTTTACCTACAGTTGTCGCCCTCCACCCAAGTGGGTAACTGGTATGTTGGAACATTACCTGTATAAATTCATTACAGCTACAACATTATGGCATTCTCCCCATGGGGAGTAAGTATGTGTTCCATATGTGCTTTTGACTAACCAGTAATAATAGAGAGCTTTCAATTGTACGACGATAGTAGGACGTTGAACGTAATGACGTCACTAAAAGTCATCTGCGCATGCAAAAACATTGTCACCTCATTGAGTAGATTCTGGAACGCAATTTGGCGAAATCTATATACACAGAGAACATAGGACGTCATGTAGGACGGTCACACATGAGTGATTCCGTTCTAGCGTCATGTCGTCGCACGAATCGAAAGCTCCTTCATAATGTGAGGCCTAGTTGGCGTGAAGTGAACTCTAACATTATTATTATTATCATTATTATTATATCTACTTCCTTGTGAATATTGCTGTGAATGACAAGGTCAATCAATAGAATTCCATAGGCCAACACTCCCGTTTTGGCAGGGAGACTCCTGTTTTGGTGACATGACAATAAGTGGATGGATAAGCAATGGGAGTGCTGGTAGGCTATACCAAGGAGAAAGTAAATTATGGTTGTTTTAGATGGAAGACAAGAAGATTAGCGAAGCGACAGTCTGTCTGAAATCGTTTTTAAGTGAAGGTTCTTTATTTTTTATACAAGTATTCTAGTCAATTGGACATGAAGTTTCAGTTTATGAGAAGTACTGAATCCAGATTTTGTATCTTGTACTAAAAAAGCCAGCAAATGAGAAACTGATCCATAAGACATAGGGCCTATTTCTGCTGCCAGAAAATACCTGTATAATACAGGTATTTTAAAATACCGGTATTTTTTTTTGCAGCAGAAATGGGCCATCCTAAGAAATACAGGTATTTCTGTACCGCTTAAAAAATCGCTATTGATTGAGGGTACATACCGGTATTCAGGAATGTGTAACGGTATTTACAGTCCCTAAATTCAGTTGCAACACAAAATACCTGTATTGGTGACCCCCCGAATGACCCCGATACGACCTTTTTCTCTCTGCTAGCTTAGCCAGTGTGTAGGCGTGCGAAGGTACAAAATACTGTCTGTAGGCCTAGTGAAAAGATGTGGACTGAAGAGATAACTCATTTTTTGGTTCTAGCGTGGGGCAAAGAAAAGATTAATGGGAAGTTCAGTGGCACAAAACGAGATGCCATGCCCAGTACCATTGCTAGGGTTGTCAGCAATCGCCTTCTTCGCTTTTGCAAAATCCACATAAACTTTCGATATCTTGGCGGTTCGGAATAATGGACCAAACAGTTGCCATGCCGACGACCATTTGCTAGCATCGACAAAATTACCGATACTAAAATAATAATATTTTTTAGCTGTATCGCTAGCATCTTCGAATTTTCGCGCAGTTACGGTAGAGTTGTTGTTGATAGTATCGTCAAAGGTCAATTCAAACTTCCGCTTTGCGAATGGCCTTTTGGATAACGATGACGAAATTCCGTCGTGTTTTTGACAGAAACCAGACACGACCACCCATTAGAATAAGCTCAGATCGGCAGTAGAAATGGGGTTAGGATTTCGGTATCGGTATTATTCAGGTATTTTGAATACCTGTATTATTCCTGTATTTTTGGGATTTGCAGCAGAAACATGCCCATAGACTACATAAGAAAACAGTGATTCAAACACACAAGTTTAAATCAATACATTTATTATTGGAATGCACATTACAAGAATCATGAGATTACCCTTATAATAAATTAAATAGCTAGCTTCCCAGGGGGTTACATCCCCTAGACCCCATGTAATGGAAACACCTCTTTCTGAGCCTGCCACACAGCAAATTCTCCCATTTTTTATTATCAAGATGTTGGCACGTACAGTATTCTCCTGGGGCGGATACAGGCTATAATAGGTTTACTGTAGACTGAAATAGATTTACTGTAGAAACATACATGTAGTACATATGATGGATGGTATAAATAATTGTTGTATTGTAATTATATTGATGATGTGAATTACGGGCAAGTTTTTTACGCTATGAGAGTCGTTATTCTCAAAATGTTTGCAAAATGTTTGCCACAAATATGGTTGGGCTGAGATGGTGTCAACTCTCAAGCACCACCCACCGCCAAATCCTGCATCTGCCCCAGTGCTACTGGGTTGGTATTTCAGTCCCTTACTGGGTTGGTATTTTAGTCCCTTGCTGTGTTGGGACTTGGTGTCTGGAATCTTTAGTAGGTCAGAAAAAAAAATTCAGAATGTGGATATAAAGAAAATAACTTATTGGTCTCTAATGAAAGAAAAATTATATTTGGCTTCTACATTCTAATGCAGTAATTAACATATTTATTTTAAAAAAAATGGGGAAACAATAAAACAAAAGTAGCTTCTGAGTCAGAATCATTCCCCAGCGTCCTCAATTACAAACTGTGTTAGCATCACATACTGCTAAATCAGGAATACACAACATGTCATCATTACTTCCACTATAAAAATGTGTGCATAAGCATGAAATGAGGCAGAACACTGCAGATAACTGTCTACAGCTAGCTTGTTAAATCTCTTGGGACACTCTACATCTGGGCCTCAGCTTGTACTAATGTATTGACCATCCAAAAGTTCAAATACTTCTATAGATCCAAACTAGCAGGCTATGAACCATAAATGATTTATGTTTCTAGCAATAACAAAGAAACTAAGTAGATGGCAAAAACTATGGCATTATATTCATATTTGGAAAAAGTTCAAAGGTACAATAAATCTGAATTTGAAGCTGACAATAGAAATTTAAGAGTGAAGTCTAAATGCTGAGTACAGTATGTTTTCCTGCTTTAAGCATGGTCTTCTTTTAATAAATAACTTACCGTACTGTATAACTGTACAGCACTATGTAGTAGCATGAGTTGTACCGTTTAAGGTGTTAGACTTCGGGACCGACACTCCTCGTTGCATTGTTTGTTTCCTTGGGCAAGGCACTATGTTTGCCTTTCTCCACCCAGTAGTATAAATGGGTACCTGGTGGTAGGATGGTATGATTTTTCAGATTTCAGATTTTTCTGATTTCTTTAATAACTTCAACTCGTAGAAAAATACTGAATTGCGAGAAGTTTACAATATAGTATGGTATGGGTTTTGCGTGTGAAGCAGCATGACTAGAGATACTCCCCCAGGGAGCAGAGAAATTTGCATAAAATGTACCGGTTTGCTAACTCAGTATCCAGTGACCAGAGAAATAATGATGCCAGTACCTTGTATATTCTCCGGATTGTGACAGAAGCTATATACTTGTCTCAAATATGGTGGACTCTGAAATGGAGAAGTGTAGGGATGTGTTGGATGAGAACCAGGTAGTCTGGGACAAGGTTCAAGGAATGGCCGTGATGACTGAGAATCTAGTGTATGCCTGAGATTGCTTTCAGAGTGTTTTGCTACAACCACCAGGTACAGTAAGAACCTCCTGCATATAACCAAGGCTCACACATTCGGTGCGAGACTAGCGCATTCTCTCACACTCTCACGCTTAAAAAATGCACATAAATGCAATATTGTCTATAATAAAAATTACATATAATTGGTTTTGTTATTACATATTCGAACACTAAAAATGGAGCACTTCACCAGGGTTGAGTTGCATTGGCTTTCTATTTCAAGTAAAACTCTCAACTAATCAAATGGAGCTACTGTAACTACAATATCGCGGGACGGGCAATACGTTGCACATCTTACAGTTTTATGAAAGAGTAAATCATGTCAGATACAAATCTGACAATGAAGTTGGCAACAACCAATGAACCAGCACATTTGTTTGATCCCCTCACATCAGCAACATGGATCTATAACAAAGAGCATGCCTCGAACTAAAAATGTTTAGAGATAATAATTTTTTTTTATTACAGTACAGGTCTCCCTCCAATTAAAGACCACTTTTGGGCCCGGGGTGTTCATGGTCTTCTTTGGTCCCTAATTACAATAATAAAAATAAAAGACATTCTTAATTTGGGACCATAGAAAAGTGGTCTTTGATTGGAGGTGGTCTAATTGGCAGGGTCTTTTATTAGGGGGAGACCTGTATCATCATATAATTTGACATTTTCTAATGGTATCTAATGTCTTCTTTATTTGATAAATTTTGATAAGGGTCTGTAAAAATTCAAAAATTTCTCTTTCTAGATTTTCATATAAAACTAGCTGCATCAATAGGATCAAAGAATGCACTGCCAGCTCATGCCAGTGGTAGGTTCCTGGATGACAGAAACATGCATCCTCAAGAAAAAATGCGGATTCTTAAATTTTCATTTGTATCCCCAAAGTGGCAAAGAATGCATTTTCAGTAACTAGGGAAAAACACATTTTAGGTGGGAGGGGGATGGGGGAGGAGAGACTCCCCGGGCACCCCCTAGGGGATGCCCAGGGTCAGCTTATTACACCCAAGAAACTACGGCACTTACAAATATACTTAAATGTGCATTCCTAATTAATTTGACTGAATCAATGCTCACAAATTTAAAAATGAGAAAAACTATGGAAGATTGGGTAACATACTGTAGCTAGTTTGAAATGTATTTTTCATTTTAATCCTTTTATTATTTAAGCATTTTGAATAAATAAAACAGGAAAATACACTTAAATTCTCTTATTTAAACATCTAAGGTTAATCTCTAATTTGAATTTCATAAACATGTACCATAAAGAACAAAAACTACAAGCAGAAAATATCTTACCTTATTTTTAACACTTTCCATGAAACAATTTAGCACAATACAAAAATAACTCTCAAACTTGTAAACATAGCTAATCTATATTAATTGAAACACTTGCACTGCTGATTTTCTATCAACACTGAAGGGGTGTAAATGCACTGTCAGGCAAGTTGCACTTCAGCTAGGTTGTTTAAGCCCAGACTGATCATACAAGAGTGCTCATTGAGTGCCTCTGGTAAGTGGTGGAAATCAACGATTAACGCAACAGCTACAGCAGCAATGTACTGCCGCGATGACAGCCAAGATAACTTGCGTACACGCGACATCCTACACTTTGTCTCAACCCACTTAAGCATGAGTCACGGACAAGATACAACTCTTAAAACAACATTATCTAAATTATCTACAGATAATAAATAAATTGGCATAAAATCCACAAAATAAATAACATTTCTTCTTAAGTATGGACATGAATTAATTAATTTGAACATTTAAATTATTAAGACACTATACATGCATTATGAGAAGGCTACTCTGGTTTAGTTTTCTGGGTTTTTTTTCAGGCTGATGCATTTTGGAAAACAAGGAAAGAAATTAACATTTCCCTTTAAAACTGAATCATCTTGGCCTTGAACTAATGTCAAAACCTGTTGATATAAATGGAACTTAAAGGGAAAGTAGCAATACAATTAAAGGATTAAAGATACTGTTATTCATTTATACAATGATATTTCACTAATTTAATATAAAAAAATTATTATCAATTAAATAACAGTAGCTATCAAAGTGCTGTAAAATTGTAGTTAGATGTACAGTAATTGTGTTGCATATTATTACTGAAGGATGCGCTTAGATTTTTTAATTAACTAAAATATTTATGCAAAACTGGAGCTGCGCCGGCCTTGTCACCGTCTAAAACAGTTTTGAATTATTGTAATGGTTTCAAAAGGTGTTGGCTGGATGAATGAAGGGGCAAGTTGAACTTGTACAGAAGTAATTAATGTAGTAATGCTGAGAGTACAAAATGATAAATAACACTGTTTTGTTTTATTTATAATTATATTTTTGTAATAAAATATATTTCTGTGTAATTCTGGCATTAAACAATCGGTGTCCTCCAACCTATAGTTGGTCATGTGATGTTTAAGTTGATGTAACATAGAGTGCGATCAGATTAAAAGTATAAGAAAAGGAAAAGTATGGTTTTAAAACATCCGATTGGAAGTGTGATTGTTCAAAATGTTGTTCTTATAGCATACTCTTACAATGCCTAATTTAGTATGCATTAAATAAATCTCATTACAGGCCTACTTACATAACTACAATAAAAGATTTGATTTGATGAAGTTTTTATACCATACAGTAACTACACACGAGCTGAAACCATTTCTTGTTTTTACACTAACCATAATTATTTTGTTTCTATGTTTGAAATGAGTACATTTTAAATAAACTTGAAATATAGTCCTACGGAAAACTTGTAATCAATGGTGATTAATAATCTACTAAATTTGAAATTAAATTAAATGCAATTAAAGCAACTGAAAAAAATCTCCGTTGGGCAACCACAATGTAAAATAGCAAGTTCAAGTAGCAGGATTTGTATTGTACTAGGTCAAAGGGTGTTGGACATAATATAGTCACAGCATGATGCAGGGTAATGGGTCAGCCACGAAACCACAGTCCAAAATGACTGTCTGATTTTACTGATGTTTGTGTGCTATTACACCACAGATTTTATCTACTGACTAGACTAGCGTACACTTCTCTTTCAAATTTTGTCAACTTGGCCGGATTCTGACTTTTCCAAAATTGTGCAATTAACAGTTTGAGGAAAGGTACAGCCATGAGCTTTGTGTTATTTTTGTAATACTGACAGCCAGATAATATTCTGAAATTTGTAGAAGTCAATAAAAAAATTTGTATGTATTATATTAAAATGGTAACATTTTAAGAATATACTATAATTAATCACATACCCAAGAATATAGAAACAAGATAGTGTACTTGTTTCTACATAACGAGCAGATATTGGCAGTCAACCTATAACAGAGATGGAGATATAAATCAGCAAAAATAAATTGCCAGAGCTGAAATGTTCTGAAAATTAAAATTGTAATAAGTATCAATAGCACAGGCATGCCAGTTGTTTCAGCAATTTAGGCAGAATGTTTATTTAACAAGATATCTGTCAGACAATCACTTTGTATATTGTAGGCCTACTCTAGTTTAATCAAGCATGCTTCACCATAGAACAGGTGAGCCAAATGGTTCATTTCATGACTTACACCTGATGGATGACAGGGGGAATTTACCTTCAGCAATCAAAAGAGCCTCAGAGCACCCATAAATCAAATGCCGCAAAATGAATGCCTGCTGAAACAAAAACACTCCATAATACAAATATAAGATATTAGCGATTGTTATTAGTATCTGTTACAGCAAAGACTCCTGATCCAAACACAGGCAAACTAATTTAAGATTTCAGAATGGCACGACCTGGCATAGATTCTGAAAAGAATTCTGGTGATCTCTGCCAATAACAATAATTAATTCTCAAAGCATAGAAAGAGTAAAGAAAATAGCATAACTAAAATGACCCAGAAACCTGACAAGTTTAGAAGTAAGGCTTCAAAGAAGACCTGTTCATCACTGTGTATTTATCATGCTGGAGTTTTACAGTCACTATTGACAGATTCAGGTATTTTCCATGCTACATTCTCTTTATATTATATTAAAAGAAAAAAAAATTGTTGACTTGTTTTGAAATAATGTACGTTTTTTCCAACAATTTCAATCTGAGAGAGAAAAATGGGAATGTATATGCATTATAAGAATAAAACATGATCATAATAACCAAATAATCTGTGAAACTATCCAAACAGAACATTATCAATCACTAATTTTTAATAATTAAATTTTTATATTCATTTTGCATCCTACTGCATGAATATTGAATGTTGTAATTTGTACTTGCCATTTTTATTAATTAATTTAAAATAGTGTACTTATTTTAATAATGGGTTTTGATGTACAGTGCTTTGATCTTTTTTGTAAAGGCGCTATATAAATGCTTTTTAATAATAATAATAATAATAATAATAATAATAATAATAATAATAATAATAATATTTTACCAGTTCCAAAATTAAACTGTAGTACTACTACATACAAAAATCAAATTAGGAAAATGCGCTCACTAAGGTACTGCTATAGCTGGGTAGCATTATAAGCCTGGTTTCTTAAAATCACAGCATTGTTGCTACAGGTTTTCAGTGCAATGGTCATACTGCCTGGCAGTTCCTAATGCAATAGGGAAGGTTCCATGATTCGACCAACCAATCAGCATCACCAAAAGCTTTTAGCGATAGAGAGCGGCGATTGTATGGAAACAAAGCTTTAAGGTGCCTACCACACATTTCGTGCCTATGTACGGTGGTGCAAAGTATTTTGAGTAAATTTCGATGGAAACAACATACAGTACTGTACTATACAAACTATAACTATAACATTTACATTTGTAGCCGTTGATGCGAAAGGATACCCCACCTGCTGGGAAGCCCCCAGCTATCACTGTAAATGGATTGGTCTGTAGGTGATGTGCTACTCTGAGAATTGCCGTACATTACAGAAACAGAATCAAATTTATTTGTTATTTTGGAAATTACATTACAGTGCATAGCTCTAAACATTCACAACATACAGAAATCATACTGAGTGAGAGGTGAAAAATAATTAAATTTTACAAGATTTGTACACAGGATAATGAATTAGAAAGCAACGTAATTAACCACCAATCAAAATGCTCAATGCAATTTTTAAAAAAAACTTTTTTATTCAAATTATATTTCATCACATCACCTTGACTTAGCATTCTGTATACTGTTATGAATATGAACATTCATACAGTAATATAGGTCAAGATTGCAAAATACAGTGCTGTAGCTTTCAATCATTCTCTACCTATTCTCTACTTGCCTTCCAATCAGAATTAATTTTAGCATCAAGCTGTTACACAAGTGATTAATAATCAAGAGATTATTAATTAATGAGCTAGTATCTGTTCACAGGTGACAAAATTAAGCTGTACTCTAGTGGTAAACAAATTCTACAGGTGAACTGTAGGTCACTGAACTTTCATTAATATCAGGGTAATGTCAGTTGAAGAAAAGTAATACCACAGAAATATAGTTACATATGGGTGATGCATATTTTTTTAAATTATAATTTACATAATGTAGGACCAATAAGCTCAAATAAAATAACCTGACATTCACAATTTAATATTAATCAGCCATCACTAATTATCCTTTTATTTTATAAGATTACTATAAATAAACAACTTGAGATTCTTAATTACTTTACTCACCTGTTAGTAATGATAATATACAGTACTCACTAAAGTGCTGTAAGGATTCCTATATTTTCTAGCATTAACATTCAAGCAAAGATTTTTGGTTGTTTAAATAATTTTCAATTTTTATTTCATTTGTTTAGGCACGAGCACCAAGGATATGCCAATCAGCAAACTTAAACACCATCCTAGGTGGCATATCCATTAAATAACAGGGGACTGAATGGCCCAGTATACCGGGGTAAGCCCCTACTCTTCTCGAAGGATGTCCTGGGTTCCTTAAAGTGCACACGGCACAAATGCATACACTGGGCCTACATTATAAATTTCAAGCAATTAACATTTTATTTTAACAATAATTTGATACATAAAATTACATTAAAAATTACTTGTTAAAATACACCATCATAAAGAAGATTCCATACATTAAAAAGACACAATGATCTATGGTTAATTAAAAAGAAACAGTAGTAAGTAAAAATATTTTGCACCTATGACTTGGGATTTAACAGATTTATTTGACTTGCATACTGTAAATTTACCTGTATAAAATCTTTTATGGTCGATACAAACAGTAGAATTACATGTGATAAGTCACAAGGCCTTATCACTTCATTTAGATTCTATACTAGGGTTGTTCATGGCTCAAAGGATTAGGACTGGTATTCCCAATGGAAAGTCAAATATCCCAGTACTGTGTTAGGTGTCCTACAGTAGTACTGTACTGTGTTGGGCAATGATTGCACTTACTTAAATTTAAAAATGGAAATAGGAAATAAATTTATCCTAATCGGCATATTTTGAACTGCTAATCAATGATAACCCCCAGTGAAATATGGTTGCTAATATCAACTTGACATCAATAAAACCATCTTGGACGCCAACATCTTAAGTTTGAATCTTACAGGAAATTTATATAGTATTTTTATGGATTTTCGCAAATATTCCTACATCTGCGACAATCCCCCCACAAATGGCTCCAATGTGATAATCTTCACAAATGCCAAACAAGTGTTCCTAAGACCTACAGTAGCACCTTTCTTATTCAATTTCATTTTTTGTATAAAGTCTTTTGAATGCAAGGAGCTTACAAAATGAATTTTTTTTTATCAAAAAATGTCAAATAGTAAGCATAGGTAAATTGAAAATGGAAATTCAGATACTATAGTTAATTTGTGAAAGACTTGAACTGCCATATCAATAATGATTAAATTCTAACTTTTTATCAGTTTAAATTTTTGTTACTATTAATATGACACAATATTATAACAACGCTCATTATACAGATTGACTAAAAAATCTACACAGCAATTCAAAACTGACGAAAAATGAGTAGTATGTTTGTGCTGCTTGGTGAATATGAAGAAGAAACTGAATGAAAAAATAGATGAATGCAAGATTGAACATTTCATTTTCATAATTTGAATATGATATACATTTTGATAATGTTTACTATTACAGCAATTCATACAGAAGAGTATTGTGATGATGAAAAATTTGTTTATGGTGGTCTGGTACTGCAAATTAATGAACAATATTGTCTGAAATAATGCATTCATGAGATGATCTGATACAGAACAGCACAGGGATGTTTGTGGTGGGCAGAGGTGGGTGGGGCCACCCAGTCTTGAAGTTTTCCACTCAGTCTAAAGCTAATTTCATGGCCCTCCACCCACCTTAATAATGCAATTTTCCTTCCTTAAAATCCACTCTTATTATTTAAAGTTAGTAATGTTATCTACCCACCCTTAGGTTTCTACAGCTACAACTGTGTATACAATGGCTCGTGTGCACTATAAAGAACCCAGTACATCCTTCGAGACGAGTAGGGGGATACCCCGGTGCACTGGAACAGACAGCCCCTGTGGTGGAGGACGAGAGTTGCTGGTACCGGGTAACCAGGTAGCACAGACACGAAGGGACCCTTAGGGGCGAAGAAAGTCATTGATCGAGTTCCTAGTCCACATATCAAGCGCACTGAGCATCTTACATTAGATAGATATGTGCGCTATATAAAACTACACTATTATTATTATTAACCCTGACTGCATACAGTATTGTACTTGATCACAGAATTATACATAGTTGGATGAATAAATTTTGTATTTATCAACCCATATAGTATTAAAAAAATAATAATTTAATTACTTTCTGTTTAATTGACATGGCAGTCTTTGTTGAATCAAAGTGTTACAGTGCCACCAAAATGAAAACCTTTATTGGCTTATTTCTTTCTAGAGGAAGTAGATTGTTTTTTTTAGTTCACTAATAAATAATCTATTCATTAAAAAGCATTCTTATTATTATAAAAGATTGAGTATGTCACATACTCTTCATTCTAAGAATGGAATGACAAGTAAATAAACCATGTAACGAAAGCTTTCCCAATAAGTTCTGCACAACTCGGATATGATATTGGCACAGTGTACAATGACGTGATATCATTATGGGATGGTAATCACTCAATGCATCATGAGATTAACAAGATATTCTGCTTGAAATGATACACAGAGTTTCTTACCCTTGGTTCTTTCCAGCTGGAAATACCTGTGCCATCTTCCGCTTCCATTGCTGTTACTACCTCTACCTTTAGTTTGCAACATGCAACAACAAATTGAAGGCTACTGAGAAGTATTTAAATAAAAAATAACTAAAGAAACTAAGGGTGTGTTTCTACTGACAAACACAAAATAATCGATTTTTTTAAACCGCTTTTTTAATGAGTACCATTTATTTTTTTAAACCGCTTTTTTAATGAGTACTAGACAGCCTGCTCGCGTTTCAACTGCATTTTTGATTTTTCGAAAATCTGTTTTAGTGACAGAAATTGCGTCACCATTTTGTTTATACAACACGTTGTTTTCCTAAGTGTATAGGATAATATCTTTCTCATTCCTTTCATGATGACGAGGAGTAAGATACGGTGTGGGGCAAGAAGGCAAATGTTTTCGGCTGTGCTCATCGGCACAATGAACGAGCAACCAAACGAGGACAATGGTAGGCCCAAAAGAGCAGAAAGGCCTAGGCCCAATATCCCCTCCCCCCGCACAAAATAATTACAAAATGAATTCGTTGCTCCACATGTTTGTTGACATTTTAAGCTTGTAGGCCTAGGACATGAACAAGAGGACAAATTTTTTTGAAAGTTCGCGCCTAATATACGATCTAATCTTTGCAGTGATTGACATTTCACCTGATAATCACTTATTTTTGTGTCGATTTTTTTTAATCGCTTTTTTCAAACTGGTCCCGTTTCTACCGCGAGAATAAAAGCGATTTTTCGAAAAAGCGATATTTAATCGATTATTTCTTTCCAGTAGAAACAGGCCCTAACTTAAAAAACAAATAAAAATGTTCTTTACACTAAATATTAAAATTCAAATGAAGAAATTAGCCTATGAGATATACTATAGTATGGGACACAGAGATGGAGTTTGACAAACAAAATAATTAGTGCAAGGCTCCAGTGCAAGTACCCAGTATACAGAAGGGGGACTTTTTCTGATTGGTAAAAATGTTATAAATTCGTCCTCCAAAAAAAAACCCTGTCATTTTTCACTTTTCGAAATGTATTATACCTCCCGCTACCAGCGTAAAGAGACATCTTTGGGGCTTTTTTACAGCTTGGTTGGTTTCAAATTGTCATTACGGTTCTTGGCTGTTTGAAATCGTTTTTGTTCCCCTCGGATAAAGAAAGATGAACATTCACAGGTTCTTTTCAAATAAAACTCATCCCCATTGGTTAAAGAAAACCTCTGTCAAAAAACTATTTTCCATATTGAGGGAGATTCAACACAGCGCACCAAGCCTGATAATGCGGCATAGCTTTTTACCAATTAGCGAAGCTAGTCTGGAAGTTGTTTCGCATACTTAAATTTAAGTATTGTTGTGTAAGTATTGCACATTTTTCTTTTACATGCTTATTAAATAATGTATTGTTAACATTTATTGAAAGTTTGTTTGTCGATCAATGTAAATTTAAGGGTGTAAAACTATGTAAAACGTTCTGTATGTATGTACAACTGTTCATTGCCGTGGATAGGCGTCTCATCAATATTTAAGATGGGTGGTTAACAGGACAATCTGTACCGCTTCTTGATGTTCCACTGTATCCGGTATATTTAGGAAAGTTAATTAGTCATGTTGTTAATTAAATGTAAATTATTACTATCTAGGCCTAGTGTCATTACAGCATCTTTTTAATGCATTCATATGTTATACTATTATGTGCTAATTAAATGGAAGATTCAAACTGATTAATTCCCATTCAAGGACAGTGCAGGCTGGACTGATTAAA
Source organism: Anneissia japonica (assembly GCF_011630105.1). NCBI lineage: Eukaryota > Metazoa > Echinodermata > Crinoidea > Comatulida > Comatulidae > Anneissia > Anneissia japonica. The sequence goes on along the minus strand of NW_022731168.1, from coordinate 43,361 downwards.
TCCTATTCTTAGGTTGCAACGAGCAGTATTACGACGTAACAATGTAGTACTCTAAAAAAAAAACAAGGCTGACCCCCTTAAAAACCAAGCATCATCTTAGTGGTGAATTTTTAAGTATTGTACAGTACACCAGGTGAAAATAACCTGTTCTTTACCAAAGAAAATACTCTACAATATACGCAAGGGCTATGCTGCACAGCAACAACAACAACCACCACTCTTCCAAAACACTGTATTATTAAAACAGTAGAAAGTAGCTTGATTGGATGAAACCAGTGACATGAGAACTCATAATAGTTCAGTGGTCCACACAAAATAGTTACCACCAACCAGTTAATACCAAAACAAATTTCAAACTTACTCAGGGAAAACCCCCAATATGTTGGGAAGAATACACAAATATAAAGGTCAATACTGTAGCTCATGGTTAAAACCTAGGATTAAAGCATGTAAAATATTTAGCCACCTCAGCTAATGCTGTCTCATCACAGACCTATTGGATTATAGCTCCATGCTCTTATACATTATACATAATTAATTAATCTGATAATTATGTAGAGATAACCTACCTAGATCGGTGGACTTGCCTCCCCCCTTCCTTCTCGACGACCTCCGCGTCTCATCTTTCGATGGGTTTTGTCCCATTTCACATGGCCCTCAGACAAGCACAGCACCTGAAAAGAAAAATTGGGAGCAATAAATTAATCAAGGACCATAATAATAATAATAATAAAATGAATCATTTCTAGAATGCAAAAATCAACATGATTTGTACAAATTTTATAAAATGTATTAATTTATTTATTATTAATATGCTTGACAAGAAATGGTAAATCATCACACAAATGTAGGACTACATATTTTGCATTGGGTCCTTTAGGAGGTAATTGTTTTACTGTATATTCCAGGGACCACAGGCACCACTTGTGGCCCCTGTTGTTCAACCCCCGGCCCGCCAAATATTTGAATTCGGCCCTCGCGACTACTAAAAAAATAAATAATTTTTTTTAAATTTTGTTTCCTGTTATATAGCATTGTTAACAAGAATCTGGCATTTTCTGAGTTTAGTTGATTGTTAGTGGCATATATCATTGACATGGGGAGGGAACTAATGGGGAATAAAGGATTAAGTGAGGATGCTGATATGATGCGCTTTCTAAACATTGCCTGATACAGGGAGCAGGCTTGAGAGAATGTCACATTGTTAAAAAACATCTACAGTAGAACCTCGTTTTTATGTACCCAAGTTATACGAACCCTCGGTTTTACATACGCCTCGTATCGACGATGAAGTCGTCAAAACCTCCGAAAATATTCAAAACAAACGACCCTTTTCAGAGCAACCATAAGTTAAAAGACTATAACAATATTTATAACAATAAACAAACCATAATGCAACATATTTTCATTATTAAAACAGCAATGTTACGCATTCTCATATCAGGTTGTTATAATCTGAAACCCATCTGGTTGAATTTTCTACACAAAGCTGAGTAGTCATAGTTTCATACACGAACGCTAATTGGTTGGCTCGCCCAGTGAAGTGCACATGGTTGCTGTTTCACGTACACGAACGCTAATTGGTTGGCTCGCCCAGTGCAGCGCACCTGGTTTTAGTTTGTCACTGCAGGCCCAGACAACCCCACAGCTCTGTTGTTTAGAATAGCCATGAAGGGAAATTTCCAAGTTATACCTTTATCGTATAGGTAATCTTAAAGTATTTTCATGTTCTTTAGTTAAATAAAAGATATAAAGTAATAAATTAATACACTAGACACATGGTTTTATTCGTAGGCCTAGAGGCGAGGTCTAGCCTACTGTAGGTAACATCGTTCACTCATAACATACGTTTATTGAGCGTTACGTACGTATTAGGTCTAGGGTTACCACAAATTTAACCCAACCTCAATTTTACGAGGTTCTACTGTATTTTGGAAAACGTAATTTAAGAGTTTGAGGATGCCATTTCCAGGCATCTACAGTTTTTAGTATGCTGTCATTAAAAAAGTACACAATTGAAACTGGCCATAAGCTTAAAAAAAAAAAAGTAATGTGGTACAAAGCATTTAGTGTACCGCCGATTACGATGAAAACAACATAATGTACGTACAACAATTCCAATATTGAATTTGAGTACAAGAATCCCCCACCAGAATCCCTCAGTATGGCATCTGCGCAGGGCTAATAATCCGTAGATGGATCGGCCTATAGGATTTGAGCACAGGACACTGAGATAGAAAAGTAAAGCATCTTAATTATAAGATAGCTCTACTTAGTAGTAACTATATAATGTCTAGATAAGCAGTATATAAAAAAATGTTATTCAGTATAACCGCACTTAGACATGCAACTTCTACCAGTTCTCTTTTCTGATGTATTCTATTCTAGTACTTTAAAATCATGGGTGTGGTCATTAACTATTCAAAATTACACAAATCAATGGTGATGTTGCTAGGCCGAGGGCCCAGACACTGAAGACACTCTGACTTGCCGGCCATGAGGACAGTACACAATATCCACAGCACAAAACTATAAAAATCCAAGGCAACTATAGACACTCTACTGTAACTCAGGCTATTTCAAACGATCGAAAAAGAATGAGGAATTTGCATGGTTGCGGGGCCACTTGTGCTTGGCGCCAGGAGTCGACTGTTCTACTATTTTTCAAGGGGTGTTTCTCATGTGAGAAAGAATAGGCAATTAGTCGGTTTATCCAGGTATTCACGAAGTAGACTATGACATTTTATGATCTCATCTCAACCTGCAAAAATTACAAGATTATATGTTGTTATCATAAGATTATGATAATGTTAGCAGTATAACCAATTTTAATTATGGTTACTCATTCCTGCAAATTTGTACCAATATTGTTTCCTGCCGCTGCTTGTAAATACAGATCTCTAAAGCCCTGTCCAGACTATTAAATTTTATTTGTGATATCATCATGACCATATTTAGGCATGTCACATGTTTTTGTCAAATAAAATTTTATAGTCTGAACAGTAGTTAAAGGGACTAAAGGATGTTCTAGAATTTGTGTAAGTTTACATACTGGTAATAAAAGGAGTAACACAAGATGAGGCTTAAAATAGAAAATTACAATTAAAAAACAGGGGGTCGTCTTAAATTTTAAATCATTGTTTGTCGTATGTGCAGACTGTCTGTAACACGCAAATTTATAACTGGAATGATGCTGCTTTTGTATGAATGAACTCTATATTAAAATGCATGGAAATAAGATTTTGATGAAATTTAAAAGCCCTTAAAATGGTATTATTTGGAAGATTTGCCCTAAATGTGGCTATGTTTTTAGGAGCTACAGTACCTAGTGTCCTCTCATCAAGGTACTAACCAGGTCCAACATTGCTCAACTTCGATGTTCTGATGAGAATCCGTGTTTTAAACGATGGTCGCACGTACAGTATATTTTAATTTTCATGATAAAATTCAATGTCTTTTTTCAATTAGCTGTCCTAGAGTTTTCAAGACTACTTCAAATGTAGTAGAGTACAAATGATAATAATACTGTAATAATAATGGTAGAAATAATAACAATAATAACATAAATAAATATTCATGATTAACAACAAAATTAATAATATAGTACTAACAAAAGTAACAATTAATAGTCACTCCAGATCAATTGAAAATTGCTTAAAGTGGATGGTGTCAATTATAAATCTATAGAATTGATTGACTGAATACTGTATTCATTTAATTTAAGATCTAAATTAATTTGAGCAAGACATGAGCTCCAGTTCAATTCCTCTCATAATACTGTATACCTTCACAGTGCTACCTCCAGTACCTCCTCGGCTGCTAGGAACTGTTCCAATCAAAACGGGTTCCGGTTACATGATACTCAGTGGGTGGGTGCTTCTACCTAAATCACAAACTTTCAGCATGGGACATTCTCTCGGCTATGATACCTTCACTTCCAAAGTAAAACTGTTCAACAATTTGTTTTTATAAACCATACTGTATTTGAATAATGATAACAGAAATGCTAGGTAGGCCTACAGTTTAGAACCCTGAACTAAACAGAAGGAATTATATCACGTTTTCTGATGTAACATCCAGGCCAAAAAAAATGTAACAATGGAAATACTGTTGTATTATCATCTATGTCTGAATGCAAATACTGCCGAGTAGTTTGGAATTAAAGATAACGCAAAATTGTTTGCTATGTCAGAGAAGCTTTGTGACAAACTCTGCCACTATAATACTTACAGATTTAATTTACACTATAGTACACATGCTCTATTTTTAAAGTATAATTTATTGTTAACTGTATCACTGACGGTATGGATCTTATTTTGAACCTGAAAGCAATAATGCTCCTTTCTGAAAACAAATGCTTAGAATACTGTAGAAACACACACTATTTTCACATTCATTTTATTAACCAGCAATAATAAATTGGTATGCTATGGTCGGTGTAAGGCCGGGTGGTCATAAGGCAGGGTGGCCACTGACTTAAAAATATCACAATTAAATATTGGATGGAAACAATCTCAATATCCTTAACTCAAAACACTATTTGTGCTGACTAGTAGTAGGCCTCCTCCACAGGGTTGTAGCAAAGAGTATAAACAGAACATGAGAGCGTATTCCCGTTCATACGTCACTCCTAGTGTAGGACGCCCACTGTCGTCTGTATGTCCTTTATTACCCTGTACTGCACCGCGCAGTGTTTGTTTCTGTATCTGTTTTTAACATGATAAAATACTTTCGTAGAGGGCGGTAGATTTCCTCATTTTTCTTTAACGTTATACTATCGTGTGTGGTGCAGTACTTGGTAATAAAGCACAAACGACAGCGGGTGTCCTACACTGGCTGCGTATTGCATATCGTTTCTTATGCTCTCAATGAGCATAGTTGGCTCTCTTGTTGTCTTGTTATTACTCTTTAGTTGTAGCTGTAGAAAACTAAGTATGGATGATAAACATTTTAAGGGTGGGTGGGTGATAACATTGGTAAACTCTAAATAATAACAGTGGATTTTACAGATAAAAAAGTGGGTTTAAAGTGTGGGTGGAGGGTCATGAAATTAGCTTTAGAATGGGTGGAAAACTTCAAGGCTGGGTGGCCATCGCCCACTATAACTACTGTACCACAATCTTTTCAATATGTACAATTCTTGAACACAGACAATATTCAACACAATGTCAATACTGTAGCCACAATTTTAACAGCCTCATTTGGAATCATTTGGATTTGGATTAGTAAGAATATTTTTTGGTACAGATATAAATTTTATGGTGCAATACACCATACTATACTAGGACAAAGACTACTATCTAAAATCAAGTATAAATGGAGATGGGCTTATATACTCAATAATAGGCATATACTCGGTAAATAATTATAATTTTATTCTAGTTTTTGAACTCCTTGCTTGCTTTATCTGATCCCATGAAATGCCAGATATATAAATTATCTGACAATACAGTTATAATCAGTGTCAATGTATTGAAATAAATTCATTTGGATTCAAATATAATTCGTTCGCGAAACGTAGTGTGAGTACTATTGGTTTTTATTTTGCTGGATCAACACTAATGAAAAATTTCATACAAAGTGTCAATGTAGATGTTTAATTTCATTATATTATGTTTTATCTTACTAGATCATGATTAAAACATAATTAAAAATAATAGTAAAAAATATTTAATCCTTCAACACAACACCTGGGATGAAATATAATTCAATGGCTTGGTTTTGTGAAATCCCATGATTTTGTAAATTTGTTTTATAAGGAAATCTATTTTTCTGAGTTTTGTACAAACAATAGAATTCATTCAGGTCTGATCA
>NW_022731168.1:26120-37388 GCF_011630105.1 Anneissia japonica | reverse complement strand
ATTCAATACAATGTCAATACTGTACCGACAATTTTAACAGCCTCATTTGGAATCATTTGGATTTGGATTAGTAAGAATATTTTTTGGTACAGATATAAATTTTATGGTGCAATACACCATACTATACTAGGACAAGGACTACTATCTAAAATCAAGTATAAATGGAGATGGGCTTATATACTCAATAATAGGCATATACTCGGTAAATAATTATAATTTTATTCTAGTTTTTGAACTCCTTGCTTGCTTTATCTGATCCCATGAAATGCCAGATATGTAAATTATCTGACAATACAGTTATAATAAGTGTCAATGTAGATGTTTAATTTCATTATATTATGTTTTATCTTACTAGATCATGATTAAAACATAGTTAAAAATAATAGTAAAAAATATTTAATCCTTCAACACAACACCTGGGATGAAATATAATTCAATGGCTTGGTTTTGTGAAATCCCATGATTTTGTAAATTTGTTTTATAAGGAAATCTATTTTTCTGAGTTTTGTACAAACAATAGAATTCATTCAGGTCTGATCAGCCTCATGGTGTTCTACATCGCACTGAATGATGTCGCACTGAATGAGTACCTACAGTAGTTTTTCTTGCATAGGAATGTTTTATGATCTTTGACTACCAACATCACAAACATGCTTCATATTATAACTAGACTTTTAACTCAATTTAGGCTGCAGAACCAAAGGTGGACTGGCCTAGGGCTACAAAATACTCCAGTGACAAGATAAGCCACAAATAAAGTACTGTTATACCACCAAATGAACATTCACCATCTTCTGATACAGTACTGTCCACAAACCTACTAATTTCTAGTGCCGCAACTTTAAAGCTGTTTTCAAAAAAATGCTGGCAATATATTGCGGTAATAATACAGTTACACTTACGGACATCAACAATAATACTGCCATAATATAACACCGTTCTTGTGAATAGAACCTGCATGATGAGAGAGCTATTGCTGTGGTTAAATCTTTGTCCTTTATTGTTACTGCTTCAAGAAAATTACGCTAAATGCGAAGTACAATAAATAATATCATAATGTACTTTTTAAGGCTAGACTTTAGTAAATTTCCTTGACCCTATTCTACTTTCGGTATATGTGCAATACTATACGTGATGTTTTCTATGTATTGCACCTGACCCATTCATACAGAACGCAATGCCGGGAAGATTCCCGTAACATAGGAAAGTGGCTTTAGTGTAAAAAGATCAATTTCTAAGATGCAAATTTTGCCGAATCTACGTTTTGCAGAGAATGTAGTATGGTCACGAACGAAGGAACCGTTCTAACATTGCAGTGTCATGTAAATCAAAAGCTTCCTACTATGTTCTTCCATGGAACCTAAATTAGAGATTCTAACAACAGTAATGCAGAGTTGAACATGTAGAATATAAACTTACAGAAATTGCCAGGATGGCTTACATATAGTTTCCAGTTTTTATTCTTCTAGCAAGAGTAGGAGAGATCATCGCGACTCATGTGAGACTCTTTTATGTTACATGGAGCCTGTGCTATCTTTTTCTTCCACAGATTTCACACGTTCAAATACTGTGTGATCTTGCTAAGTTGCTTAATTATTACTAGCAGTGATTACTCTGCTACATTTTACTATGTCTGGATAAAGACCTGTTTATACTTCAACAATAACGATAAAAAAGCTAAAAAGCAATTGTTCATACAGAAAATAAAAGAAATAAGAGAAGTTTTTACACTAGAACGATTCAATAACCATTTATCAGTTATGCGATAACAGCATATTTTGACAAATCAAATCAGATGACGTCATAATCATGGAAAAACATTAAAATTGTAGTAGTAGCAACGATTTTGTTGTTTTTCCATGATTATGACATCATCTGATTTGATTTGTTAAAATATTTTGTTATCATATACACAATAAATCGTTATCAAATCGTTCAAGTGTAAAGTAAGTGTAGTGTTTCCTATATGAACAATCGCTTTTTAGCTTTTTTATCATTATCGTTATCACTGAAGTATAAACAGGCCTTAAGGCCTGCTACTATACAGTATTCCCTCTAAAAAATACATAATCTATTAGAAAGATTCAGTTTCCTAAAATAAAACTTAGGACTGCAGCTTTAACACCAACCGATCATAACTGAAATTGGATTTTATTGCATAAAAATAACATATACAATAACTATAAAGATGGCTATTATTACCTTATGACCTATATAAAATATCACACTAAAGTGTAATAAATAGTTCCATCTGGTAAAACTATTATTTCATTTTTATTTCACTTTAAATATATTTGACTTGACAAGTACATTATATTAAAATACACAACATGGTGAGGGGCACTTAAATGCAAATACAGTCGAGTCCGCCAAAGTCGACTCTGTTTAAGTCGAAAATTCGCGTCAGTCGAATTTTTGAAAAAGTCCCAATTCTTTCCTATGTATTACTGTGTAAATTGTTTGTTTAATTCAAATTTTTATAAGTCGAATTTCGGCTATATCAACAGAATTTTCCGGTCCGGATAGGCCGATTTTAAAGCAATTTCAACCACACGAGTCGAAGTTCCAAATTTTGTAGCGCATGTGGGAAAATACACAGCCGTGGGAAAATATAAAGTTCAATCCTTGTTGTACGGCAACAAGTTAGCCAAGTCAAGACTACCATCTCAGACAGCGTGATGTGGAAGGCTCACACGATCGTATGGTAAGTTGCAGTCTACTCTCACAATACAGACGCCCCTCCGGACAGGCTCCAATGTTCAGTTTGTCATCCAGTTCAGTTTATAGAACTTTTATTGAACCCATTTTGAACAAGATTGTTGTAGTCTGGGCCTAGCTATTTAATCAATTTATGAAAGCCTTGGATTCTTTTGACTAGGCCTCGCCTAGCCTACGCAAATTCAACACTTATTTAGTAATACGTACATGACCTGTTGTTTTGCTGTACTGCTCAGCCAATTTAATTATTACCAATAAAATTTATGCGATTTTTATATTGTTTTTGCGTGCATTTCTTTAGGTCTGATTATGTTATTCCAAGCACACATTCTTCGTTGGGTAATGCTGGTCGGCAGTCTAGTTGTAAACAGAATAGGTCACGCCCCCAAAAACTCTGCCTGCCCACCAATTGGTCCATTTTCGTGGGGTGTTTTGCACTAGACGTGTGCTTCGGCTGTGATGACGTCAGATCGCCCAAAGTTTCATAGTGCGTGACAGTAAACAAGCTCGGTGTAATCAAGAATGTTTTGTTAAACAAATTTATAAAACAAAGCAAAAAACAAATAAGAAACCCTCATGGTATTATTTTAGAGTCAAATCTAAATAAACCTAACAAATTAGATTTTATTCTCTACAAATTTCCTCTGTAATAAAATGCAACATATTTTGTATAGCATCTTAAGATGCATTTGCAATTTACACTGACGAATCTAACGAATTTCAATTAGACGTCTACTAAAAAGTGTAACCAGTAGGAACTTTCTTTGTCGAGTTCCGTCTTTACTTCAGGTTGATTCCAAATGGTTTTTAAGGATTAAAAGCAAGAATATACACTAATTAAAACATTGGAATGCGTACCTAAATTTCACTTCATAATTAACCAACAAAACATCTACTGGCGTGTCATGTTAATCAATAATTAATCTCCATGGCAATGCGAGTACAGCTAAGCGTCTCGTTTACACAGCGTGTGGTATGCATGTCGTTAAACGATGTCTATTTAACTATCGTCTGGTTTTCCTAGTTGAGTGTTACCGTCCTGAATTGGACAAATCGTCCGAGATTCGAAATAGGGAGTTCATGTTTTCAGGAAATTATTTTATTAAAAAAAGTATAGGACTGATTTTGGGACTTTAAAAAATGTTCGGTTTTGCGTGAAATTCGATTTTGTGGGCATTGAGTACACATAGTATTGTTCTATGTTTTTTTTTTCCCCGAAAATTTGCAAGTCGAAACCTGTATAACTCGATCTTTTTATGCCAGTCCCATTAGATTCGACTTAGGCGGAGTCGACTGTAGTTTATTGTAACTGTTGTTAATGTTATAGTCAGCTGTCAGCTTCCCCTAATATATACCATAACAAATAGAACATACTGTAGAGTAGCCTACTACATCTTTACGAACAATGATGAATCAATATGCATATTCATGATATTGTCAGTTATAAAATGAAATTACAGTAGTCTGGAGCCTTAGAAAAAATTTAACAACATTTCAAATATGGATAGTCGCTAGGTCAAATGTCAAATGTAAATTATTTTAGTATAATATTCTGTACAAATGTCAGTGACTATAACTAATGTCCATTTACATTTTTCCATTGTTTTTTCTTGCATTTATTTCGCAGATGGAAAAAACAGGGAAGCGTTAACACTTACTTCATGTAAATATACTAACTGTATGGGACAGTCGATCGCAGTAAGAATCATTGTGGGGCTTGTAAGGAGTGGAAAGCAATTTTAGCAATGAGACCAAATTCTGGTATTTGTAGGATTTGAACAAGGATAATGCATTCAGAGGTGAAGCATACTGTAATTACCACCAAGCCACAGATCTATTCAATAACAAAAAAAAGTATTCATTACATCGGTGGCGGTGCCAACAATTTTCAGATGAGGGGTCCAAGGTCATTGACAACTGGTCATTTACCTCAGTCCCATCCCAACATGTTTGGAGTAAATTTTAAGAATAAACACCTCCTTAAACACCTCCAGATGCCTGGAAATCGCACTGTCAAAATCCCTTTTTTAGGAGTGCTCCCTGGTAATTGGTTTCATTACCAACGGTGGGTCCAGTATTCCCTGATGGAGTTCTGTGTCCCCCTCCCCCTAAGAGAAGAGTTCCTGCTGATACCGCCGCTGCCATTGTATTGCTACTAATGAGATTCATGGTCTTCAAAACAGGTCACTATTAAAAAAATGAACTGTTCCTGGTCTATACTACATGGTTTTATTTGACAATAAAAGCAATGGCTTTTTTAAATCCAGCAACTATAAACTATTATTAAGTAAAATATTGTACCAGCAATATTAAACAAAATATCAACATGAATAAATTTGTTTGCAAGTTACTCGCAATGCATCTGCTGTAGTAAATTTTAAAAATGAAGAATGATTTTTATTTAGTAACATGGTTTCATAGTCTTCAAAACAGATTTGGAATCAATTTGTTTTTCTTTTTAAATCTTAGGAAATAATTCTTTAAATTTTCAGGCAATGTTAAGGTCATCCACTTTACATTCAAAACAGGGGTAACCACTACAGTTCAATTCAACTGTATAATAATTTAATTATATTGTTCTACCATGGCATTACATGGGCAGAATCAGGGGAGATAAATAAGGGGAGGGGTTTATCGACCCTAACCTTTGCCAAAAACAATCCCTACAGTATAATGTTTTTAAGTCATAATACCTTTAATAAGAACATCTATATGTGGCTTAATTAAAATATTATCAATGTCATTATTTTTTCATTAACAATTAATAAAATTCCCAAATTTGAGGAAATTTACCATCAATTAGCAGACATCTCAGAATGTGAAATACTGTAAGTGCATTTCTGGGAAATTTTTCAATTAAGAAACTAAAGTCCGCCACTGCATTAACACTTGGCATTTACACCCTTATTTCCTACTCTGGTTTTTCAGTTTTAACAAGTCATTATGTTGTTCTTATTAGCCATTCCCAATTCCCTTTCTTCAGTGTCTGAACAAATTTATTTGTAGAACATATCAATTTTTTTCCCTAAAGGACTTGAAAGTGAAGAGAATCCATTTAGTTATAAGAGCTACTCTTGTGAATAAAAACATATTTTGATTCCTATAACTGACCAAGGCTGGAAAAGTGACCACATGACTGGCGGTCAGAAAAAACATAAATGTCCCGGACGCATTTTTGAGAAAAAATTTGGGATATAATGTACGGATAACATTTGGTGCTGGAGGCATTTATCCAGACTTTTATGGTCAGAGGCACAAACAATTTTTTTCCCAGGCCTGTAACTGACTGTGGTTTTTGAAGACATTTATTTGATTCTAAATTCTACAGTATTTGTTCACCAAGTTTAAATTCAAAGTTTTCAAAAGTTAATCATTAATATTTGTATGAAATTTTATCATGTTCTGCTAAAAATGGCAAGATTTAAAAGGGAGTTATTATATACCATCACTTTAAACAGATCAATTGTTTTACATAAACTACAGTAAAGCAGGGGCAGTGTTTAGACACTGCTATATTTTATTTTTTAACAGAAAAAGATACAAAATATTAACAAAAACAAAACTACAATATTTTGTAACAGCATACTGTACTGATCATACTATTATTACTGTAGATACATATTTATTGTATTATTACATTACATCTAGGACTTACAAAATGAGTGCTACCCTCATTTAAAACATTCTGGATCTGCCCCAGTACTGTAGTGTGCATAGGCTTTGCATGAGTAAGCTTTGTATTGTAGTGTGAAAGGATGCATAATATACTAATTTAATTTGACAAAATGTCTGTGCCGATTTACCGTCCAGATGCGTGCACAGCTCTGGAAGAAATATATCATAGCACCATTCTTTTAAACATCTTAAATTTATGTCCATTAAAATATCGTAAATAAATAATTTCACAATAACACAAATCTACAAAATATTGGACGAGGACTTGTCACACTACAAAAGCCACACATGTGAGAATTCATTATTCAAATTACATTAGTACAGTACAGTGAAAGGAGCAGCAGAGTATTCAGTGTGTAGCAGGTAAGTGGAACATACCACTTCAGTGAGTGTGGCTGACACAAACATGTGTATGTTCACTAAACATAATGGAATAAAATATATTATAAAGTGACCATATATCACTAAAATAAGTCAATATGTGACGAATAGGAATGTCTACTGTACATCCATCACAACATTTTAGCATGCATTTTTGTACTGTATAATCCAAACCAGTATAGTACTGTAGGCCTACAGTATCTTGCTTTAACATTATAATACAGTATACTGTACTGTAAACAAAATTATTATTGGCTCATGTTCTTCTTTATTTAAAATGTAAATTGGCTTTCACTTTCTAAAATTATAGTTAAAGATGTAGCAGCAGTAATTAATATTATTAATGCTTTAGAATATTCTGTTATGGTAATACTTGCAGCATTTGGCTGACTGGGCTTCACAGAATGATTATTTAAATAATACTCATGGGCAGATCCCTGAAGAGGTGATGGTCGTCGACATCTGGACAACCCCCCTCCCCCCGCTCAGACCACCCTTAACATTTTAGAGTGCTTTTCAGCTAGCAAAAAATGTACAGTAAATACTGTATGTTGGTTGAATAGTCAGCAGCTTTTTTTTTTTCTTCAGGGTTTGTGGGTTATTTATGATAATAATTTTGCAGGCTAATTATATTCTTGCTTTTAAGTCTCTCAAAGGATGGGAGGGAACTTACAAGACAGAAGACGGCTCTCGAAGTCACTTAAACTTATGTAATATAGGAGTTGCCTTCTTTCTGTACCCCCTCCTGTAAATATTTGGACCTGCCCCAGTACCTCACAGCCTTGCAAAAGGCTGCCAAAGGTGGCCCTTCGCGAGTGTACTTGAAACCTGTGTCTTAATTTCTGTAGTCATAATACTGTAGGCTATATTAAATCCTTAGGTATTTATGTCAAGTTTAAAGATTTACATAATTCTGAATTCAAATCTGCCTCAATCTGAGCCAGATTAATATCTGATACTAAAATTGTTATGTGAGATCTATGTACAGTATTGTACCATGGAGAAAATAACTGAACAGTAGAAAAGGTACCTGGTAATTATGATCATAGTACAGGTCTCAGATGACTGCTGAAATTCAAGGTAGGAGCACTCACTAGAAACAAACAAATCCTGAATTGTCTCCTAAAAAAAACTGTCATATTCTATTAACTTGTGCTAAAATGCTTGTGCACAGTCAATGCATGTTAGCTTTACCAGGAGTCTGATTTTTTTTTACTAACAAGGATTGAAGATCATCCAATTCAAACTAATCCTCACATTGCAGATACCTACCTCAATGATCCTATAATAGATTTTTCATGAATTATCAAGCTGATAATTATGAATACATTATAACAAAAACAATACCTTTTAAAAAAATACATGACTATGTGTAGAAACATTAGTTTCAGGAACTGCACTGTAATCATCCTTAAGAATCCAAATCCTGAATTATATACATACAAAAAAATAAAGGTTTTTACATGAATTGTTCTTTTAATCCACATTAAGGCTGCGTCTTTGTGGGGTTGCAGTGATCGTCACAACCATCGATTTGAGATTAATGCATCAGAAACGCTTGGCATGTTCTGTTAACTGTTGTCACTTCGTAATTTTTTGATTAATATTGTTAATACTTGTCTTTTCTATATTGTCTTTAAAAGACTCCAATTTACAATATTTTTGTATTAATACATTTTTGTAATTAATTAATGTATATACACTAAATTAAATAATTAATTGTAAAAATTGTGATTATTTTAACTTGAAATATTTCTGGTGAATTATTTTGTATTGAATGATAAATTCTGTATGTTTTTTAGACTATTGTACATTGTACAGCAAGATGAATTTCTGTTATATTATTATGTTATGTAACTCTATTGTATTTGTTTAAATACGATTGATTGTATGCACTCTGGGGTCGGCTTACCGAGCTTACCCATCGCTTTATAAATGTTATTATTATTATTATTATTCCTGAATAATTACAGTAGAGAATGCAGTGGCTACTTGGTCATATTAATTATCCTTGGTTTTGGCCCTAAAACAAATAATAACATTAAAACTTGCTTCCCTCTTACTATATCAATAACAGGTCTGCCCATAGGGGGATTCAAGGGGAAGGGAACACTTGCCCTGGATCCTCCACCACTCTTGATGGACTTTCTGATACTAGATTAATAGGGTCATCTATTTTATCATATTTATGACAGCACAAACACTGTTTTCTGTGACAATCTCATTCTTCCCCACAAGAGTGAAAGTAATGATTTAAATTTGAATAACCTCTAAGGTTATATCTGTCTGTCTGTCTATCGGGCTGTCTGTCTGTCTATCAGGCTGTCTGTCTGCCTGTCTGTTTGTTTGAAGCAGGACTGTGCTAAAACTAATAAATGAAGTATTATAAAATTTGAGGTAAGGAATGTTATAGGCTAAAGAGAATTTAATTTTATTGCGAGGTGCGAGTAAGGTCATTTTGAAAAATTAGGCTTATAAGCTAATGCTAATGAACAACAAAAATAGAAATCTAGGAAATTACAAATTTGGGGACAAGCAAGTGAAACAGGCTTTTCATGAGACACGCATCCAATAATTGCGCAATCTTGATTAACTGGCGATGTACTATATACTGTACTGTAGGCATACAGTACAGGTACATCAAAAGAGAACTTGCAGAATATTCACAATAAATGAAATATTGTGTTATGACCTATTTTTGCCATTGTCTACAGTATATATCAGAAGCAAAGGTTTTTAGACAACCTTTCCAATTTCAAAGCTACTCTAGACCTGTACTTTTGCCTAATGAGGCCTACAGTACAGTACGTATGTTACAAACCTCCATAGTTACAGTAACCGACATTGTTAAACAGTACACCACATGCATTCATCAGTTGGCCTAATTCAATTGGCCTAGTTCCACTAGATCGCTGCTGATATTTAACCTTTTATTTATTTATTTTTTGTAAGCAAATTATATATTTAAAATTTATTTCCTCATTGGTAGTGTACAGTATGCTACTTGAATATTGTTGTTGCATCACTCATGTAAATAGAACAACCCAATTGGCCTAGCTTTACTTCACAAGTTAATACATAATTTATTTTTACCTTATGAACCTAACCCTAAATTTTCTACATTTTACAGTAGGTCTGTCAGGTGGCTTGATAATCAACTTACTTTGTTTTTCAGAAAACATAGTAAAAATATCTGTCCTCTAAAATTATTATGTCAAAAAATAAAACTCAGGCACAACAGAGAAATTATACTGTTATGGTTGCTAAGCACACAAACCAGGCAAAGAGATCTAGAACAAAAATACTGTAGCAAAATATTAATAATAATAATAATAATAATAATAATAATAATAATAATAATAATAATAATAATATACTAGAAGTCATTAATGGAAAAATATATTCATTGTAAATTAACAATTATGGTTTTTAATACTATTGGTAGTGTATCATGCCAAATAGTACTGATATACTTCACTAAGATTTATAAGCATTATAATGTACAGTTCTATATGGACTGTCCATTCTGGCTGTTAAAGTTTATCTGAAAATAAACTCAGATTTGTCTATATAATTACAGTATTCTGGTATAGTATTCAAAACTGACATTATTCTTACTGACGCTGAAGAATTGATAACTCATACTTTAGGGCTCAAGAATGTTTAATATCAATGTAATGAAGGTAAATTATAAAGACATCAGTTTCTCAGTACTGTACATGAGTGACTTGTGTCATCAAATAATGATAATGATATCAACTGGAATAGAGAAGTCATCCCGATGACATTAAACAACATTTAATATCAATATTTTGTACTCAAGGGCCATGGTTTGCCAGAAGCAATTTGTAATCATCAAGGACTTTCTTCTACATCTCCACTACTAATACACTATTGATACAGAATGTAGCACCTGACGTTTTCCTGAGCTTATGGAAGCTATTTCCCATTCAGTAGCAATTCTATTTTGAATCAATTTAACATTCAAAATTTTCCTTCAGTTTTAAGTTTTAGGCTTATATTGTACTGTAAAGTCGCATTTCCAAAGGTTTTTACAGACATTTTTCAAAAGTTCAATTGGCTGAAGAAACTTCAAATACAAATTTTTACAGGGAACAGATCCTGAGAAATGGAGCATATTAATTCAGATAAGAAGGTATGGAGATTCTTAGATTCTTATCTGTACAGTACTTTGCTTTAGTTCCTGATGATTACCAGTATAGGGCAATGCAAAATAGAGCAGGACCCCGAGAATTTTACAGAAGTACCATCCAGACTAACTTATCCCTTCCATGTTTGGGACTGATTTGCTGTACCTCTACAGTAGATGGTCAGAAATCTCTTTCAGAATTTTGAAACCAATTAAATTCTTTTTTCCCCATTATTATTATTATTATTATTATTATTATTATTATTATTATTATTATTATTATTTTATAATATTAATATTAATAATAATAATAATAATAATTATAATAATAATAATAATAATAA
>NW_022731168.1:19230-25916 GCF_011630105.1 Anneissia japonica | reverse complement strand
ATAATAATAATAATAATAATAATAATAATAATAATAATAATAATAATAATAATAATAATAATAATAATAGTAATAGGGGGGAAGACAGCTGGTAGTGGAAGTTTCTTGTGTTTAATGATCTTGAAATAAGTAAATATATGGAGAAAACTGAGATTTAAATTTCTATTTTAATTTGGAACAGCCAACTACAGTTTATGTAAATACTCAAAGCATTGCATTGGCACAGTATATTTAATTTTAATATTATTTTGTCATGCTCCTTTTCACACATTCACAATTTTTACTACAATACATACGATTTTTAAAAGTTGTAAAATCTTCATTTACCGTAGTGATTTGTATTCAAATAGTTCAAGTTCAATCGCTATGTAATGCCAAGTTATTTTTTACAGTATATATGTCTGCAGCACCGGTGATGAAACAGGTTTAACATAACATGACACTGTAGACCCCTTGCAATGTTTACATTGACCTATTTGAAGCGCTGGTGGTGTAAGATATTTAATAATTACGAATGAAGTAAGACAAAACAAATATTCTTAATGTTTTATTCAAACACAGAGAGCATGGAATAAACAGCCCCGCTCATACAGTATGTTGTAGTCATGACGTGATCAGAGTGGAAAGAATACAAATAAACTTATTTCTAGCTCATTATCACAATGATTCAATAGTCTATTTAATGATTTAATAAAATACATACTACTGTAGCAAATTTAATTACGTAAATAAGAACTGTAAAATTATAATTATTTTATGAACGTCAAACTTCCATGTCGTAAACTGTTTACAAAAATTCAAAAAAAAATTCAAAACCAATTCAGGGTTCCCCATGTGCCGTCGATTTGATCGTGTGTTGTTCAATAATGGCTTTTAAAAGAGTAGAAACCCCTTTATTTTTACAAATATTTGTTTGGTCAAGTGTTTTAACATGACCACAAAAATTTACACATTATAGGGAAAATTTAATTTTCGCACACAATGGATTCATGGTGCAGTACTAAATTTAACTTTCCAAAAAAAGAACCTCAGCAAATCAGTGCCATGGTGAGCTTGGGAGTCATTGCTTGTTCCAAAGCTATTTTTGAGTGCTGAAAGTTAAATGTATATTTAACATACATTTAATCAGAATCTATAAATTTATGTGACCGACAATGCAAGTTTATTAAAGTATTTCACGTAAATATATGGTTTACTAATTTGTTTACGGTCACATAAATATATCCACTTCCATTAATAAAAGGTGCAGTATAAATTCAATCCAGGACCATGCATGCATTTAACAAACATAAAAAAAAATATATATATCATATCATAAGCTACATACACGTCTCCAAGGCCTTAGTTAGTGATTCTTACCTCTTTGTCTCCCTGCCAAGAAATGCACCCTAACTTTCAGATTGACGGTTGTTCGTGTTCATACGTGGTACTGCAACCCTAGCCTAGGCTCTGGGTCAACGCTCCAGGTCTAGCCTTAAAACACAAACTCACAGCGGAGGGCAAATGAATGAATACCTCCGCCCTCACTCTTCTCTCAGTCAGACGATGCTAGCTATTTTTAGGCCTATTTATCCACGGCCAAATATGCTTACTTAAGAACTCTTAACATCCATCATTTTAAATCAAGTCAAACACAGAATACTGGTTTAAATCCTCCTTAGACGTTGCAGAATCAAACTCCTAATTCATAGATTTGCAAGCATCAAATATCAACAAGGATGCATCACAATACAGGATTCGACCGACGGCCATGTTCGATCGTGTCTGTACTTCCGGGGTTGAAAGTGGGAAGTTAAGTATTTCTCAAGAAACTCAAGCAAACGTACGGCTGAAAGGTTGCTACGCCACAAAGAGGGTTGTCTCATTTTATATATATATATTTTTTTTTTTTTCTTTACAACTACGACAATTATGGACAAATTTCAATCAAATGTTCATATTTTCAACATAGTAAAAATGACTTGGTTCTACTTTAGAAGTTTTAATATCTTAAAACTTTAACGATATTAAAATTAGGACTTTATGCATAGGCCTATGCCTATGGCCAGGCCATAGGCTTTTATATTAAATCATACATTATACAGCCTTCCATACACATACACATGCACACATATATTTAAATTACATTTTTGTAGTAAAATGTCTGTAAATAGGCAAAACTTTTTTTTATCTGTTTCTGGTTGGAATTATTTGATCTTTAATGGTATTAACAAACTTTCGATTGAATTGAAGTTTAAGTTTATATAGGCCTATGCCTATTTTTGTTAAGTGTATCAATTATCAGTTTCACTTAAAGCCAGTCAACTGATTTTCTAAGAAACAAGAGGCACACACTTTTTTTTTTTTTTAAAGAATACATTTTATAGGAACACTGAGACTGAAATTGCTTAAAAATTAAGAACAAAATAAGAACAAAATTGAGGCTGAGATTAAATTATAAATAATAATAACATTAGGGCTTATATTTGTATCTTATGTGTAGGTGTGACTATGGTGTGATAATGCAACCCTGTATCATGGGTATTTTTACCGGGCCTTTCTTCTGGGGTGTAGGCCTATTTGACGAAACACTCGGGAACGGCTAATGAGATACACATTTTTTAAGGGAAAAAGTTTCAATCCTGACCATTATAATAAAGAATGCAAATTTATATGCAACTGAAACCCTGGACCACTTTCCAGAGTTGACGAGAGACTCCACCAGCGGGCAAACCCTGGCGCCACTCTGGAGACAGGGACGAGATACCACAGTGGCTTCCATTATAATTGAAAGATTTATGTAGCATAGGAAGAAAATCATTACTCTGCCAAAAAAAAAAAAAAAAACTGTTCTAAAACAAACAAAAATATTAAGCACTTCCTAACAATTCTCGGCATCATCGGCGGCGCTACGGGGGCTACAGCCACTTCTCTGTCAGGCTTACAAATAAGCATTTCAAAAGGGACAGTCATATCAATACTATTAGAACCAAAACATCCAAATCAGTAGGGATTTTAAACAAGATTAAGCATTTCCTTTTCACCAAATATTCTTAAAACTATTGATAGGCCCTATTCATACCATAGAGAAAATAGTTCATACGACGCTATTTTGTCTTATGCACACACTGATCCGTTATTTAAAAATGTTAACCTATTGAAAGTCGATGATACTTTAAAAACTTTAAAGTTCTATCATAAATTAAATAAGGAGAGAAAATATCAAAATACCAAGTTAATAATTTTTTTGCAACACTCTCTATTAGATTATATTAAAATATCATTTCATTGGAGAATGAATATTGCTATATTGCTAACTGTATATATGTAATGAAAATTAACAATGGTAATGACGATGAGTGCATGTTTTTTTTAATTATTATTATTTTCTGTTATAGACATGCGTAACAATTGAAAATAATGACATATGAAATGGTAACATGAGTAATCAATACATTTACTTATCTCTGTGGTAGCAGCTTATTTTAGCCTTAATGAAAGTCTCAATTTGTTATAATTTAATTTATTTGTCAAGAAGAAAATGTGCTATAATTTTGGTCAAATATTAAACTGTGATCGATAAGATGTCGTACACGGTCTTCCCCCGGAAGGACTCCACTGAACCTGTGGAAAGGCCAACACTGTCTCAAGTGGTCGCTTTATCTGGACCCTCTGTTGGGAATGATGACCCCTGCTGGGGACCATGTTACAGTATCACAGATTCTAACATGATCTCAAACTCGTACCGGAACGCCAATTCAGGGTCTTTCACTGGACTTTGGTACCCCTACCCCAGCTCAAAATCTTTATTTGCTCACCTTCCTTTCCGTCGACAACCCTCCCCCTCCACGACAGGGATGGCGCCAGGAACTCAATGCCCCTGTCTCTTATACCCATCTGGGCGATGCCCCGACAAGGGGTCAGATCTCCCCGACGAAACCAAAGTGGGCGTGGTCGAGCTTCGATTAAAATGTCACGAAAGTGGTCCTGGAGCACAATTTAGGGGTTTCAAAGGCTTATTTAATCGACTTTAGAGTTCAATAATATGTAGAAAATACATATAATTTTGTATTCTCCCCGACGAATTATGCTTTTTCTCCCCAACGGGGAGGCGAATTATGCTTTTTCTCCCCAACGGGGGGGGGGGAGGGGGGGCGCTGGCGAGTCCACGGTCAAGTCCAGGGAAAACCCCTAGTGCAGGGAAATTTGTTGTCACTTTTAAAATTATAATGCTCAATGACTTCAAGTGACCTACTGTATTTATATTATGATACCTTAGCGCGGATGATGGCTAAGACCTAAATGGTGTCATTGGTTTACGTGTCTTTGTGGGCTCGATAGAGCATTATATTCAATTTTTTAATAAAACGTTTCAGAATAAATATTACCGTACATTATAAGAGTTTCCCTATTAAAATATCACAAACAGGCAAGTTTAGCATTATGAGACAACTAGCCTACTTGCCTACAATTACCACCCATACTGAATTCTGGTAAAATTTAAAAGCGCCACTAACGATAGAATAAAATGTTCTCGTAAAGTTGTATATGCTCCCTATGCTGTACTTCCAACAGTTCTCTATCGAAATGTTTTGACATAATTAACTTTAACTGTACTCTATAACATTTTGGTTGCCACACAGCACTAATTCGCGCTCCATAGTACGATCTTATTAGAAGTTATTTGGATCTTTTCACACAGTCAATGAGTTGTGTTTCGATATATTGTAGCGCCCGGGCGCTTAAAACATTTTTTGTTCACTTTCTGGGGGCGCTTATTCAAACGGGCGCTTATGAAAATACGTAAAAAGTAAAATTGGAAATATACTGTCTGACATGTTCAGGGATCGGAGCTCTCATCTGTCCAAGAGAAATATCCTCATTTAAATATTGACCGAAGAAGAATGTGCTTCGACTCTACAGCTCAAATCATGCTAACAACCACATTCCCATGATTGATTGGGTTTTTGACTTCCTGAAAAGAAAATCTTATGAGGGGGCGCTTATTCAAACGGGGCGCTTATTCGCGCGAGTACGGTATATCAAATTTCTTAAAACCCCTCGTGAAAGCAAGCATACATACAAAACACGTCCCGCCCGTGTGTAAGAATATGGTTTTGAAAAAAACAATTTTTTTTTTCTCAAAACCATAATTTAACACAGGTTTACTGAAAGTTTAATTATTGTATTATATTTACATGCCATGCAAATCTTTTACATTTATTTTATCATACAATGCTCCATGGTTACACCGATCAATGATATTAGATATATTGAACCAATATGACGACTATAATAGGCCTGCCGCAGAAATCTTGTTTTTACCCTTGTATATTAAAAATCTTAACTGTAAAATACACAAAACTTTAGCAAAATAGATATAAAATACGAAATGAAGATGGTGCGGTTGATTTGTTGTGGTTGATGAATTGGCCATCAAAATGAGCACAGCATTTGGCAAACTTAAGTGATCTACAATCCTGAATCAGAATTGCTTGCTTCTTGGTAAGCACAAGTTGAAGGTCAGGATCAACACAGCTTCTCAACAAAGTCCACAGTCGGTTTACCGGGCTTCAAGCTTACAACCACTTTGGCACTCTTTTTTGTTAATCTCACAGGTGCTTTTGGACATCTACGAACTATTATCCCGAGACCAAATCCAACAACCTCAAATGAATATATATTACCGTATATTTTTGTTTTCAATTTAATTATTTATTTATTGCTACAGAAACCACCACGGGTTATCTGCCAAACAACTTGAGTTGGAAGACGATGACAATGAGGATGTTGAATTCTTAGATGCAGACTGCAACACCTTGATATCCAGTGGCGTAGAAAAGTATTTAACAGCCTTAGCTTATGTAACTCACCTAAATATAAACACCTCCACTCAGTGGCATAACAGGCGGGGGCAGACCTACCCCCCCACCCCCGACGGTTTTTCGGGCTGACCAGGCCGTCGGATACCGGGCTGGGTAATAAGAGAAAAAAAAAGGGGAGAGGGAGGGAAGGAGAAAGAAGTGGAAAAGAAAAGGAAAGGAAAAGAAAAAGAGAAGAGAAAAATAAAGACAAGAATAAAAAGGAAGATATCATAATGTCCAGACTCACAACAACCTGCAACCACTTCTCCACTTCAAAAATTGTCATAACTCCTTTGATCTATGGTGCCCAATGGCGTAACCACTAGGGGACAAGGGGAAAATATCTATCTTTGGAAAATCTTGCCCACCCCTTTATAAACTCAATGCCCTTTTCATCCCCTGAAAGTGCCTAAAAACCTCAAATTTCGGGCGCTTCGCGCGCATTTCTTGTTTACATGGGCCAATTTCCTCTAAAAATTGCACATTTTAGGGAGTTTTGATCAATTCCAACGAAATTAGAATTAAAAACACCGGGGGACAAGGGGAAAATATCCATCTTTGGAAGATCTTTCCCCACCCCTTGACAAATGCATCCTCTGAAAGTGCCTAACATTCTCAAATTCTTTGCGCGCATTTCTTGTTAAAAACACACTGATGATTTTGCGCGCATTTTTTAGGGTTTTTTTAGGTTTATCCTTTTTAGTTATTTAAACACATAATAGTCCCGAACTCAAGAAAAGACAAATTTAAGAGATCGTTTTAACCTAAAAGAAGGGCCTCAATGTGTATTGATGGTGAAAGAATATGTTTGTAATAAATAAAACCATGATGAAAATGCTTATA
>NW_022731168.1:8505-19175 GCF_011630105.1 Anneissia japonica | reverse complement strand
GTAAATTTCTAACCGGGAAAATAAATACCCACTCTGACCCAAGACCCCTGTTACGCGCCTGGTGTTAGCGCCAATGTGTGCCCTTGTGGGGACAGGGGATGTGCACCCTCTGAAGCTGGAAACCTTGTTTGCAAAATAAATTTATGCAATTTGCTATTATAGGCCTAATCAATAAATTCCTCATCAACCGATATAACCTTAAACATTCTTGGAATTGACATAACATTACTGATGTCGTACACACCCTTCAGTGTGAAATGTGGCTCTCTTTGCAAGCACATCTAACATCTAAGGAAAGAAGAGCTTAGATTGGTACCAGATAAAACAATTTTGTCATCAACATTAATACATTATGCTAATTTTCATCTTTGTAAGCGCATAAAAGACAGTGCAAATTATTTCTGTGACAGTCTTTTGAAATGTGTAAAGCTCCATATTATCCCATACATAGTCAAAATATTGGGGAGTGGGATTGATACAATGGACCATCCCCCCACCCCTTGTCAAATATTTGGGGGGGTATATATCCCCATCCCCCACCCCCACCGGGATATACGCCTATGTTGATATCGCTTTCCTACTGTCAACAGTATTTCAAGATAATGAAAACCTGTTGTCACCAAAGACAAAAAAACGAATTTGTTAATGTATACTTAGCTAATAAACCCGCAGTTTTGGGTTATAAGAAGCATAATCTACCAAGAAATAACCTGGTTCCTTTCGTGAAATTGACATCAATAAACAAACAATTCTCGGGAACATACTACTCGCCTATTCACCCCCTCAAATTCACACTCAAGTAGTTAAAAATCGCTTCAAATCACCTTATTTTGTGAGCTAGGGGCCCCTCCCCTAATCATCGAGGCCCCCCTCCAATTCACCTTTTCACCCCTCATCATCCCCTCCAATTCACCTTCGCACCCCTCATCATCCCCCTCCTTTCAATTGTGCTTATCATTAATGAATCTCGAACAAAAGCGCCTCAATATACCGCGAAATAGTATTTATTTATTACAAATTTAGACAATTATTCTATAAGAAGTTGGAGATTTTTCATAGGTCGTTTTGATTTGTTGACTTGCTGATGGATAGTGAAGATACCTTCTAAATGCAATCAAAGTGGGTTGGTCTCAAAGTATCTGTTAATAGAAATGGCATATAGGTCACAAAATTGTTTTAGCATTCGGTGTTAATATTGCATGGGGGGTGCCATTTCTACTGTAGATGCCAGTACTGGAGACCCATCAAAATTATCTATATGTCTATCTCCTCCTCTTGGGTGTTGAGAACCATTGGTGCAGATAAGTCAGCTTTACAACAGTGATGCCATCTTTATCATAAACACAGATACAAATTGTCTTTTCCAGTACTGACAAAAAAACTACACTATGCTTACTATTTACAACATCAGCATCATCATTGTCATAATTTTTAAACCAAAGATCACAATACAATGTCCTGTACAAGTTTATGTTAATTTATTAATTCAATTTTTCTTTTTCGTATACAGTACCTAAAATGACAAAGTATTGAAGACTAAGCGAGTTTCTAACTCTGGTGTTTATTTTTACAGATTCTGTCTGGGTAGAAGCAGTTGGCGCAACGGTTGTAGCTCGGACTCTCAGCCTTGAGGTCAGGGGTTTGAAACCCTCACTGTGCAAGTCGCTTGTGTTCTTAGGCAAGACACTTTATCTACGTTTGTCTCTCTCCACCCAGGTGTATAAATGGGTACCGGCATATGCTGGGAAGGTAAAACAGACTGCAGTGCGGGAGGAGTGGCGAACCCCCCACAGCCTTGCACAGTCTGGCTCAAACGCTAAAGTAAGAGAGACGGGCACTCTGACCTGCTTCAGGTTTTGAACCTTTACCTTTTTTTTACAGATTCTATTATGTCATCATATGAATGAAAATAATGATCTAGCATGGAGATGAATTAATGGAATTTATAGATTCTATAGAAATCAAGACAAAATAAAATTTACAATTTGGAATATGATCACTTGAGGCCTATCTAGAATGTCAAGATATCCCTGGTCAATGGTGTAGCAAAGGCACAAATGTAGGTCTCTAGATTATAGATTAGACCTCCACCAAGCAAATTAACTAGGAATGGTGATTGATTTTTAAAGCAAAGTTGTAAATCATACACTAGATGATATTTTTTCAGGTTCAAAAATATTTTCATGAGCTAATCTTGCCCTTGTGCAGTGATTTCTATCTAGCAGGTTTTACAGCTATACTTTCTAACTGATGCACATTTCTACTGATGTCAAAGTACAGACTTCAGTAACATGTTGATAGGTGTCTTGTATTTTAAGTAGTGTCATAAGTTTAGCGATGTAGATTCACATATCTTCGACCTTAAGCCAGACAATGTAATGAGTAATGCCTCCTGAAAAAATGAACAAAATTTAGGTTAATAAACTATTAGTTAGTTTTATAAAATAATACAAATAAACATGTAAAAGTTGCCTGCACATACCTCTGTCCGGATTGTTCTGCTTCCTTGTTTTGGACAGGTGTTCAGGTAGTAGTCAAACAGGTGGCATGGGTCATCTACATTCAGGTCTGAGTCTACATCAAGGGCAGATTCCAGGCCCTTCAGTCCTCCAAGAACAACAAGTAAATGACTGCAAGAAAATAAATTACACTCGTCAGAATATATGGTGCTTTCAAAATGCTACTTGAATGTGTCTTCTGAAAACATTCCATAAAAATGAAGCTATGTAAACTGATTAAAACTATTATTAATGTCAATATTACTGCTGACATAAAAAATAATAATAGCATAAAATATGATGATGACGATGACAATGACAATAATTTTTAATAATGCACTTAATAATAATAATACTATTATTGTAAACTTAGTTTGTAAATTTTTGTAGTGATATTTAGATACCATCATTGCCTTTAAAAATTGCTTTCAGTTCAGTCCTTCAAGACATGTCTCCTTTAGGTCACTATTTTCAGACACTACCCACAAAACATTGTTAAATGGCATGATCCACTTTATGACACTATTGTTTATTATTGTTATAAGCATTATATATAAAACAAAAATTAAAACATATTGGACTCACTTGAATTTTGGTAGTTTGAACTCATCTATATTTGCTCCCTTATCAGAGGTTCCTATGGTTTTGTCATAGCCATTAGGGTAGGGGCTTTGTGTAAAGACTGCCCCTAGGCTAGGGGCAAGTCTGACAGTGTACCCCCAGTAAAGGCCAGCCTCAGACCTTGGTAGTGATGGAGAAACCACTTGGCCAGAGTAATATTTCAGCTCTGCCAAAGAAAAAGAGGAAATGTTAAAACACACTATTTTAGCAAATATTTGGTGGTTAATATCATAAGCCACGTTTGCACTGGATTAATTTTGACTATAATGAAGGGCAACTCTACCTTGGTTAATTGATCTGCTGTTCACACTTAGATATAAATATGCAGTATGTTTAACATAAAAAGTGAATAAATACTTTTTATGTTAGTCAAACCTATTTTGGTTAGGTGATTTCGGCGCATGCTTGCCAAGGGTATCAGAAGATCCCTTCTACAGTTTGATTCAGTTCCTTGTTGGGAATCCTGTCTTATAATTATTTTATTTTTACGTTATTCAATGAGATCTAGTCCATGCTTTGAGTGCTTTGAGATGCTGGTGTAAGGTTCTTGAGATTCCGACCTCTATGCACGGCAAAGACTGCGTCGGCCACTGAATTCATCTTCGCACTCAGGGTGCAATTGACCATGTGATGCTGTTTGCTGACTGTTGGTTGCAGTCTCACAGAGCATCCATGTGTCATGTAAAGTTGCATTCCATGTGGAATCACATCAAGTGACAACCATTGGGACAGTGTCCAGACTTAACAACAGAGCAAACTTTCACTACTACTTACTGTCATTTTGTTCATTCTGTTTTAACTTTACAGTCACTCGGATTCCTGGACTTAATTCCTTGTCAACCCTGGCTTCCTGCAAAATACAACGCCACAATCAAAGTCAACACCACCAAAAACATTGCAAGATAGTAGTAATTGAATATAAGAATGCACTGCAAGTGTAAAAGACAACAGGCCCTGAGAAGGTTGCACCAGATTTTTTGTCATTTGGAGTACTAGTGACATTCTTATTTCAGACTAAAAAAAATTATCACTTTAACATATTCTTCTTCTTTACATTCATGGCTTGTTCAAGCCACAAATCAACAGAATTAAAAGGCATGGGCTTTCTGAAGCTATTGCTTCTGAGTCGAAATAAACATTTACACGCATAAACAAATGCTGAATGAATATTCTGTCATGCTAAATCTCATCTATACTATATAAAAAAAAAATACAGAATGTGTAGAAGCAAAACTACAACTGACCTTTAACATGCCAATGTTAACATATGATCCAGGGTGATCTTTGGAAACAGGACGCTTCACAACAACACCTTCACGGTATTTACACCATTCCTGCATCCGAAGATGATGGGGGCAGTCAAGTGGATTTAGCAAACCTATTATAATAGAGACCAAAAATTACAGTATAACACTAACTACAACTGTCAGTACTTTTATAGTGGCAAAATCCATCACACTAGCAGTGATGTTGGTGCATACAATAATGGCAAATGTGTAAATAAAATAAAAGAATTTACAAAAAAGTAATCTTTCACAAGGAAATGATGACGACTTATGAAACTTTTGTTCGGAAATTTGTTTCTATCCAAGTAGTGGTTGTGATTGTGAAAAAGTTATAATTTTCTAGAATATCACTTACCTGCATACTGTAGGTCTACATGTTTCGGGAAAAAATGTTTCCGTAAATATCTAAAAAAATTGTAAAATATGTACATTAATGCAGCTGCACATTCATGCATTCTGCTACTTTCATAACAAACTACATTATTATCAAAAATAATATTTACTACATTAAATGTGAAATTTATCTTCTTGATATGCTTTTCTTAGCTATAAAATTTATCATAATTACTTGTTATGATCTTCATTCACTCATTTACATCATTAAAATTACACACAAAGTCTTACACACATTGATATAATTTTTTTTTCCTTACTGTGGACATTCTAGGTACTGTAAGATTCTTGCTAGTTGGATGTTGGGATTGCCTTTGTTGGTAATGCCTTGAAAGGTGTCTGTATCACTAGACATAAAAAAATGAATACAAAAACCAATCAAAGCCTTTTTAGCAGTTGGCTAAACTGGTGGTAGCTACTGCATGTGCGATAACCAGTGGAAATCTTTACATGAGCTAGGTCCCAGGTTCAATTCCAATCGCTGCTTTCTTTGCATTCCATTAGGAGGGCTTGTTTCAAAAAGCACACCGTCTATCAGATGGGACATCTTTAAGCTTTCAGCCCTGTGTGTAATATGGCCCATGTGAATGCAGGGGTCCCAAGGCTTTGCAAGTCACAGGAGTCATCCAGCAATTGGGACGGACTCCTGCACAAGGAAAAGAATATAAAATGTACTCTTAATACAGATTAGCAATAGAAACTAAACTTTTGTTCCTTTTTACTAAATATAAAATAATTATAACTCACTTCATGCTGGTACCACTCTCATCAAAAACGATAACTTCATCAACATTGAATACCACTACAGCTCGAGCAATCTATACAAGATGGAAGCATTGGATACATAATTCAGAAAATAGACAGAAAAACTTTGGGGATGGGGATGTCTGCAATTTGGGAATACATTTGTGTGTGTATATGTAAATTTGATAGTTAAATCAGTGGGTGCTAATTAGAACAAATTTGTCTTATACACTAAACAGCAACAACAACAAAAATAGCAACAATAAAAACTAAGATTACAATAATACAAAATAAAAAATATACTAAAAACAGCAACAACAATAACATAAACAGTGGCAATCTATGTTTCTGCACCAAAAGTAATTTCATGGAAAAATGACAGCAGTTCGTCTGGGCAAGAGTTTCTAACACTGAGTATAAGTAGGATAAGGATAAAAAATGATGTATGCTGGGGGTACTGACGCATTTTCCTCCCCTACGATGTCAAATTAATTGCGCTATTAAAGTGGGTTAATAGAAGTTTTCACTGGAATAAAGTTTTAGTTCCACATTCTCAATCCTCAGCAGATACTAGCCTACGCCTCTGAAATATCTATCAATGATTGAGGTCACACATATTTATGCTAGTTTTTACCTGTCCGGCTAAGTAGGTCCTTAGCTCAGGAGACTGAGCATTAGAAAGAATTGATCCTGGAACAGCAACACTGACAGTCCAATCACGGCCTGGAATACAAAAGTAAAACAGTGCAAAATATACTTGGACTGCAGTGTAGTTCCAGTCAGATGATTGTCGTGATGAATGACCTTTCATCTTATGAATACTAAAGAAAAATATGCTATGGTTATATTTACAGAATGGAAAAGAGTACTTTATAACGAATTAGTTAAAAGTGTTTGTTGGTCCTGTCTCAGAGAATCAAACTTTACTCCACATACAGTAGCTGATACTTCTGAGGGTATAATGTGAACTTTATATTAATGCTTTGTTCTGTTGTGAACTAAAATAAAAGATTTTTAATTTTTTGTTTGACACTATAGCCTCAAAATAGTACACGTGTATATCTTGGTTTAGGAAATAGAAATTTGAAATTACCAAACAGAAGTTCTTTCTACATTATAAATATAGAAACATTTGGGAATATACAAATACAAATACGAATAAACTTGATTGTAATCAAATTAATGAAAATACATGATTTTGTTTTACAAATACATTTTTTTCTAAATGGAATAAAAGTACACTAAAAAACAATATCAATACAATATACTGAAGCAACAAATTATCTGAAAAGAATGTTCGACAGCGCACCGAAAGTTGACCAAATTTGAAACAAACCAGCATGAATTAAAAATGTTTTTGAGCTTAAATCAACTTTAAAAACAAGAATTGTATAAAATGTACTGTTTAAATAGTAATATCTAAAAAAATGTATTGTTTAAATAGTAATATCTAAAAGTATTGTTTACAATATAATTTTTTTGATGAATAAATGAATAAAAATGCAAACAGCAGGTATAGGGTGTAGACTTCTTACTTTGTTCCTTCTCTTCATCCTGAGGTACTTCACTTTCCTTCTTTTTTGCCTCTTCATCTTGTTTCATCTTCTTTGCAAGTTTTTCTTCTAAACGTTTCTTTTTCAATATTCTTTCTATAAAGATTAATTTAAAATACAACAGTAGTATGGCATCAGATTCAATTATTACATGATGATATGCTGTACTATAAATGGGAACACTGTAATTTTGACGTAGCGAAGTGGTAACAAACAGTGGAAAGCATAATATCACAAGACGGAACACGTTAAGAAGAAGGATACTATGGAAATATCAAAATAGTTTTTTAAATACTATACTGGACAAGTTCTTTTCTATATTAAATTTAATTAAAAAAAAAAAAAGAACAAAGGTCAATATTATATTGTTTTGTCTAACAATCTGTCCACACCATAAATTTTTCATTGACAAAAAACTGTTGTATGCCTATATATAGATATGCATATGTTCATAATGTGATGTCATCATGACCATATTTAGGCATATCACACATTCTTGAAAAATATGATTTTATAGTCCAGACAGGGCTTGAGAATACCTACTTTTTCTTTTCAATTCTGTCCATTCTTTGCCCTGTAATGTAAATAAAATAATATAAAATTACTTAATTAAATATATGTTTACAACAATAATTATCATTATTAGTATAGGATTGAACATAAAATGCACTAATTAAGCTGCAAACATTATGGACTTATTCTCAGGGTGCTGAACATATGTTCGATACCTGTACAGTATGTGTTTTGATACTATGATGGGTTAATGTGGAGCGCTAAGAGGCCCCTAGGTATGAAACGCTATATAATTGTAACATTATTATTATTAGTGAAACATTGCAGTATGATGTTGTTACATACCGTCAATTTCTTACTCTTATTTAAATCCATATTGCGCAATCTGAAATGAAAAGAAGAGTAGAATTATTACCTTTAAAACTGTACAAATAGATGTAGCTTAAAAAGCCTGTAGTTGAAAATATTCATTATTTTTATAGATCATAATTTTTTAATAATTTAGAAAAAAATGAAATGCACATTTTATTTGAAAATATACTATTTTGTAGCTTTCTATGCTCACATATTTTAATTGACTTAAATTGTGATGTTTTTGTTATAAGTTTCCAAAAATGATAAGGCACTTAAAGATTTTACTACTACTTACACACTATTGTTATACCATCATTTAGAACTTTTAATTTAATAATTTTGTACATCCAAAATGTGATAGGCTATGGCCTAATATTGACAGAGTGTGTTTTCTTCATTTTGCGTGCTCCTTATACCAAATTTGCATTGAAATGCAGACTTAAAATATAAGGCCCTGATGCAAATATTAGGCCTGAAAATCTGCCAGGCATTTTGAAAAATAAGGCCCAATTTCCACACAAATTTTGAAGAAAATATCATTGCCTAAATGTCTCTCAAAGCTAGTATTACGCAGTAACTACGACTGTGCAATTCTAGCATTTTTCCACACAAATTAAAACTTCAGTATTTAATTATGTGTCACTGGTGAATTAAAGTACTCAACAGTATGGCAAATGTAGGCCCATAGGCCTAGTCCCATTACATATGATTGTTTGGAAATCTTGGGCCTAGTCTAGGCTACTACTACTATTAGGCCTACTATGTGTTTTAAAACCTTTTTTAAGTTATGTACTATTGACTGTGTTTTAAAAATAATTATGTCAAAATAATCGTATATAGGTAGGCACTGGTCATTTGGGTTCTACTACTACTATATATTTCTACCTACATACTACCACTATTTAGGCTAGGCTCCTACTGTACTATACGGATAGACGTACCTGCTGAGGGCCAAGCTAATCTAAACTGGCATACATAGGGCCTAGGCCCTAGAGGCCTCCAGGAAAGGGTTTTAGCTAGGACTAGCTAGGCTCGGCCCTAGGCCTAGAGCATGCAGAAGGCTAGACTGGCGCCTAGCCTAGGTTTTAACTTTCTCTGGACTGCTCAAATTTTACATTTTTGTTAGTATTTTATTATTAAAAACAGAACTCCGTGAAGCCCACCTCTAACAAACTGCGATTAAATCAAACGAAAACAAACACATCTGCACATGTGAATTAATGAGCAGACGACATTTTCAACAAACCAATAGAGGGCACCATTGCTCATATCATCTTTATCAGAGTGCATTTTGATACAAGAGAAGAGGAAACGTTTTGAGAAAAATATATATATATATAAAAAGCTTCATGTCATACAAAGCTCCGGCGTACAGAGGGTCAATGTAATATTATTATAGTTGTAGTAATATAAACAATAATAACAATACTGATGATGATGATGATAATCAGCTATGAAATTGTATTTCATATTATGTAGGCCACAAATAATAATATCAAGCCATTTCCCCTTCCCCTGAATAGTTTGACATTGTATCCAGATCGCATGATATCCCTAATTGTATTACCATCCATCTTAAATTTGTATATACCACAAACAAACATTCTCTTCTCTTCATTATCTACTCCAACTGAGATGAACACGTGGACTGAACATAAATCTAAATTCAATATTTATTCCATGCTTTCTGATTTCTGCACACCCCTGTGTTACATAGGAACAGGTTGTTTGGAAAGCTTATTTTGTGTGGGCTGAAAATAGATAAATTCTGCAAATTTAAAGGTATTCTTATACCAACATATAATTTTACTTTATTTAAATTCTGCTTTTGATAATAGGTTGGAAAAATAATTTTAATGATGAACAAATACTCTGAAAATACTGGACTTGATGCACATACAGTTCGCCCTCCAATTCGAGACCACCATTGGGACCTGAAAATTTGGGGTGGTCTTGTGGTTGGTCTCCAATTAGAGGGCTAACTTTGTGTTTAAAAGGTTGAAGATTGTTATTTTGGTCTTTGGAAAAGCGGTCTCCGATTTAGGGGTCTCGGAATACGATTTAAGTACTGTGTAAATTGAGTGACATCTACAAATTTGATGTATCAGTTACTATTAATAAAATAACTAATCTTTCCAAAAAATAATCAGACATAAAACAATAGTACTGTTTTAACAACTTTATAAATTATATTCCGCATGGCAATAAACCCGCCGAAACATTCACACCATCTATTTACAATGGTGGAATCACAATCAATTAAATTTTCAATTAAATTTAAATTACATTTACAGATAATGTAATAAAATAATGAAGTGGTCCTATATTTCAGCTCTTAGCACATTCAAGTCAACATCAGGCCATCTCAATACCCAGTTTTCATTGAAACAAGAGTTTATACAAAGGCTCTATATTGCAGCTTTATTTTCCGGTCACTTTATAAGGCTCATAGAGTTTCACCTCATGGTTCATTTTGAGTCAAAATGACTAGTCGCCCAAAAAAAATGGCTATTTGTCAAAAAATTGGCCATTTCAAAGCTAACTTGAGTCAAAACATCAGGTGACCTAATGCTTCAACTTCATTAGAAACATAAGGCCAACTCAGTGTGAAACACCAGGTCAGTAAATAGTCCTATCTTTCTGACGTGGCTTAGGATTTATGTAGGCATGATGAAACTCTAGCTAATGTAGTTTTTCTCAAATATTTA
>NW_022731168.1:0-8283 GCF_011630105.1 Anneissia japonica | reverse complement strand
TATATATACATTATATATATATATATATATATATATATATATATATATATGATACATATAAATATATATATATATGCTATATATAAATTAATATTTTACATTATCAATATTTGAATGAATGATCAAATTAATGAATGCATGAATGAATAAATGGATGGATGAATGAACGAATAAAAAATGAATGAATTAATGAATGAATAAATGAGTGAGTAAGTGAATGAAGAATGAATAATTGATTGATTGATTGATTGAATGAATGAATAAATGACTATATGAATGAATGAATTAATTATTGAATGAATGAATGAGTGAATGAATGAACGAACGAACGAATGCACAGACGGACGGATAGAAGGATGAATGGATGGATGAATGTAAGAATGAATGAATGAATGAATGAATGAATGAATGAATGAAAGTGAACAAATGCATGAATGAATGCTGGTTTCTATGTATATACGCTAATGATACCACCGTATGGTGTTTTTTTCCTCTATATTAATATGTACCTTACAGTAGTAGGTCGCTTGACCCCCTTCATCGAAAGGTTCTCGTACCCTTAAATACAATCTGAAAACCATATTCAATTAAAACTTGGAATTTATATATTGGATTTTATTGTTAATGTTTATCAGATCAAAACAGATAGTATCTCATTCATGATATTATCTCCAAAATTGGAAAAGTTGAAGTTCAATCAATAATAATAGTTTGAAAGATATAATCATGCCTGTGGCTTTAAATTAAAAACATCTTATGGAAACTCAATGGACTGACATCAAGACTGTAAGTTGTTCTTGGTATCAGAGCACATAATATGCCTCAGTTATATTGTCTAATCTCTGATTAGAATGTACAATTGTTTCATCGATAACAAACTAAGCACAAATTGATGTAAACTTACTGTGAGTGAAGATCAGAAATCAAGAACCAATTATACTGATAAATATATTTAATAGTTTATAATCAGTTGTTAATCTACAAACTGACATCAAGACTCTAGTATCAGAGCAGATATTATATTAAGATCAGGCCTTTGCTATTTGTATAATTTCTGATAATAATATAATACAGTAGTAATAAGATAAACAGTAGAAGTTCAGAAACCAAGAACCAATTATCCTGATAAATATAATTAATATTTCATCATCAGTTGTTTCTATATTTGTCTGTATCTTTGCTAGGTATTGTAAATTAATAGCAAATAGCTGATCAAGTGCATTTGTGTTTTGTTTGGTATCAGTTAGCACATTATCTCATTACCTCATTATCTTTTAAAACCAGGCTAAAGACCTTTATTTTCCATCAAGTTTTTCATTAATTTAACATCACATCCTTATTCTGTTTTTTATGTACAGTGCACCGAGAGCTTGCTTACTATATAAGAATGAACTTATTATTATTATTATTATTTATCTCATTAACCATTCTGAGTTTCCATTACTTTTGACTTAGAAAATCAGTTGTACAATATATTAAACCATGTTTTTAATCCAGAGCCTGCCTTTAAGGATGGTGTAAGTGATAATCATGCTGCAGATGCATACTAGTCTTTTAACCCCATGTGTTTGCAATAATATTGCGATTTTCAACACTGTGTTCTACAATAGTGTTTTATATTGAGCAAAGTGTTCATACACTGGATGGAGGCCAATATGAGCAGTTATTACAGCGTGTTCTCCACAGTTTGGTAGGATGGATTCCATCACATGATCTACTGAGTAGCTGATTTGATTGGCCGTCATGATTTAGTATTCAGTAAAGTTTCCAACATTCGTTTGATATTTTCCAACTCCAGTACAAGCTTCTGAACCTGTAAATACAAACAAGTAAACACCTTTAACATTTAATTGATATCAAGTATTACAGCACTGACAAATCCTCGAAGAATAATATACTTCCACATCAAAATTCAAACACGAGTGCCAAATATAATAAGTTAAAAAGATCTACTGATATTAACCTATACGGAAACAGACATAGGCCTATCTAGTATTTTTTCACCACACACTAGACTAGTAAATACATATTATCAAAACAGGTGTTTACCGAATGGACTGGTCAACAGCTGTTTTTGTAACACTCATTGCCAATTATTGCATATTGTAAGTTGGTCTTACCATGGACCTATTAATCCATGGTCCATGGTCTTACCTTCTCACTATTTTGCTGTCTTATTTCATCAGGCACCTTCTCATTGTAATGCTTTATTTCTGTTGCTTTTATCAGTTTGTCAAGTTGTGAGTTTAGCTTTATCTCTTTCATTTGGAGTTTCTTTGTTATATTTGTTATATCTACCACTCCCTGCAAAAACACAAATTGAAAACATCAAGACAGTGTCCAGACACTAACATTAAGCTAAAAGACTTTATCAGATATTTAATATTATTTAAATAAAACCAGTGAAAGAGTCATCATAGTATAATTACCATGTGACATGTAGTAAACAATGAGATGTAAATGCTTCAATATATTGACCAATCAACAATCATTTTATTTTGTAACACAAACCTTTAACTGCACAGCCACATCACAAGATGGTGATACAGTAGACACAGCACAACCAGAGGGAGTAGCAACATCAAATAGAACATCTAGTGAGGCTGCTTTAGTTAAAGTCTGTAAATCCTCTTGATAATTCCTGAGCATAGAGTGGGTATCATCAGTACGGCAGACAACAAAAGCTATGAAAAAAATAAATGAAATGTTAGCGACCATAGAATATTATCTCTACTTAACACCAACATTAATGAAAATTCTGCTAAAAGAAATCAGAAAAAAAATCTCAAAATTTCAATTAAGAGTTTGAACAGTTTAAAAGGATAACAATAAGTTATGAACTTCCAACCAGAAACAAATAAAAAACAGACTGAATGTATATTATAGGAATCAGAAGGCAGGCACCCACTATCATCATTTGGTTTAGTTTTTTGCAAATTGTGACAGAAAATTAATTCTTAGATATTCCTGCAGCACATAACACCAAAAACATATACCCCACTCTTAAAGCTTCATCCTAAAGCACACAGTAATAAGTGGAGAAAAATTTTACCATTTACTTGTTTCACTTCATATTGCACTTTGAGTGATCGTATACTCCTCGCAACTCCCAACATTAAATCTGTATCCTCCTCAAGTGGTACATCCTTATAAGGAAGCTATAAACATATTTGAAAAGTTTTAATTATTAAATACAAGAAATTATTAGTTGCATTTTTCTGAATTTTTTTTCTTCTGCCTATGCTATAATTGTTGTTTACTCAATATCTACTATTGCCATATTTTTCTATTTGAATTTTAGTGTTTATTTCAATTGAACTGATCATAACTTACTTCAGTAATAGTTGGATACCGGGAAACACAAATACTAGAAACGTCAGTTAGGCCTGGCAACCTTTGGTAAAGCTCTTCTGTGAGGTACGGCATGAAGGGGCTTAGAAGCCTCAGACCAGCATCAATACAAGTGAAAAGGACAGAGCGAGACACCTTAGCTGCTGTTGATTTATCATCATTTATAAATGGTTTAATAGTTTCCTTCAGAAATAAAAAAAGATAATATGTTAATAATTACAACACCAATGCTATTCAGAATATATAGTGTAGAAACTGCTAAAGAGAAGAACAGACTACAAACACTTAAAGTGATGAGTCTATAGACCACAGTACCAAGGCTTTAGGCCCATCATACTATCAATTATGCAAAACATATAAAACATGCATGATATTACTTTTTAATTTTTTAGTTTATTTCATCATAATAAATTTAAATGAGCAATTAATTTTTTAATGAATTTTTGTGGTCATGTCAAATTCCACCATAGAAGATTTCAGATTTGATTTATTTTGTCATCTCATACACTATCGATCCTGAAGGAAAGTTTTGGAATTAATTAAACATACCAAGTACACGTCACAAAGACACTGCAACCAGAAGTGATGTAATGCTGTTGTCACCACCGTCAAATTGTAGCCATGGAAACCAGAATTACAAATTTCTGCAGTATGGCTGAGCTTAGAAAGGATCCAGCGATCAATTGCTCTGCCATTCTGCATTATCTGCAATTAAAATGGTCACATAATAAATTTTTAATCCTTTTCTCTTGAAATATAATTCTTCTATGTGATAAATAAGGAGCAGTTTTATGAAATTCATTATTTATCAAGTAATATTTTGCGTCATTTACTATAATCTTAAGGTCAGCTACAATTCATCACTACATTTTCTAGAGACATACCTTTTGAAAAGAAATTTATAAATACTTCACAGGAGATCATAAACTGCATATTCTATATTATATGAATTATTGATTTACTATTCTAATTATATATTTTCCAACTGCCACATAAAACCCAAGGTTTGAAAGAACCACTAAAACTTGGCTTTCTATGAAATATTTATACACATGTTCAACAATCACTGTTGTGAAATTACATAATTTAAAAATTGTATGACTATCTTAAGCTTTTATTTTTCCAGCTACAGGTACTATTAAAAATTTGGTATACCTTATCACTTACATCTTCCATTTTCATATGTTTGAAGTCATCTCCAAAAACCATAAAGCTAAATTTGACAGCATTCCAAATTTTGTTGCAAAAATGTCTGTATTCTAGAACTTGTTGAACATTCAAGTTAATATCATCTCCTATAAAAAAAGACAAAACAATGGGTTAAGGGTATGTGACAATAATATAATTGTAAACATTACGTAAGTTGCAAACAAAACAAGCATACCTTGTGCCTTGTAAGTACAAAGGGCGAATCTAAGAGCATCGGTCCCACATTCTGGAATCCCGTTTGGAAAGTCTGCCCTCTGACCCTTGAGGGCAACACTTAACTCTGTATCATCATGCTTCAAGTTGCCACTTCTGAGGCGGTCTTGCAAAGCATTAAGGGATATGCCTTCGATGACATCAATTGGATCAATGACATTTCCAAGGGATTTACTCATCTTCCGCCCATGTGCATCACGCACCATTGAGTGAAGGTACACCTGCAAGAGAGGTGGTGTACTGTATGTTGGTACAATATAATACAAGTTTCCCACTAATTAAAGACATTTTCAATTAAAGCCCACCTCCAGTTAAAGATCACTTTTTTGTGGTCTCAAATTAACAGATGCCTTTATTTTTTTTATTATTAATAATAATAATAATTCTGGATTTATATAGCGCCTCACGTTGACACAACCTCGAAGCGCTTGAACATTATTAACCCCGGATCACTGGATCAAGCACATATGGAACACACACTCAAGCCCCATGGGTTGTAGCAGCAAATAAAAATTTAAATTATAAATTATATATGTGGTTAAACAAAAATATTTAACAATTCAGTAATGGTTGCTGCCTGAGAAATGCCCGAAATCATAAACTTTGAAGGCTGATTTCTCAATTATTGTTCTTTAAACAGCTGTTTAAACGCTTGTAACTTCATAAGGAAATGTTGGATTTAAATGATTCTTTTACCATTTTATAGCTCTAATTTTCATCTTTAACCCTGTATAAATAACTAAAAATTTTTGCGATGAATGACTGGTTTGGCTTGTCTCTGGCACATATTATATAAAATTTTTAGTATTATACCTGTTTAAATGGGACTTGCCCTGTTAGTCTCTGGCCAAGCATTACCATTCTTGCAACCCAGAAAAACAGTATATCATAGCCTGTCTCCAGTAGAGTATATGGGTAATAGTGTGACAGGTCAGGAGTCTACATATAAAAAAAGAAAATTAAGGGTAATAGGTAAGTGAGTAGCACATAACATTGATTTGCATTGAAATTGTTAAAATTTAGTGGCAAAACCGGGGAAACGTGCCCCCCCCCCCCTTACTGGATCTGCCCCTAAATTAACCTTACTTTTTCAGGCCATCCATGTACAGCAAATGGGAAGAGGCCTGACGAGAACCAAGTGTCCAATACATCTTCATCTGTAGAGAAAATTAAATACAAAATAAATTTTAATAATTGTTATATTTTCAATGTCATTTTTTTGTAATATATCTTAAGAATTTATGAAAATATAGATATTTACATCCATATTCAAGCAGGATTTAAATTTCATTGATTGGCCTTCAAATATTGATATTGTAAATTCTCTCAACATATACAGTACATATAAAAGATACAAAATACAATATAAAATACATTAAAACAGTAAAACAAACCCAAAAGGAAAAATGGGTCATAAAAACATTACACAATAACAATAGGGAAATATGCATGTACATATTCTAAGGGATAGCAACTAAGAGACTTGGGTTTACAGAGAGTTTCTTTGTTTCTCTCATCTCTTTTCAGTGGTGTGGTACATTTACACTGATTCTATAATCTACCTTGAGTTAATGTGATATTGCTAGCTTGTACATCAAACCTCTTGGCAGCTTTATGTTTTGCCTCTTCTTCTGAGTGGGCACTCACCCAGTATTCGGCATCAGTATTCTATAAAAAGACATAGTTTTTAAAAATTAATATTTTTTTTAACTCGTTAAACCAGACAAAGCTACCATCATCACAGTAGTTTTTATCATGACCACCAATAATCTCCTGGTCATTGTTATTGCTGTCATCAGCATCATTACCATTCTCTTCACCAATCATCATCCATATCATCAAAATTATTTTCAGTATACATCATATTTTCATCATCACAATAATGTCACATATCATATTTACCATTATTATCATCATAAGCATCTACACATTCCAATCCTGTTCAAATCATCTTCATATCATCATCATCATCATCATCATCATCATCATCATCATCATCATAATCAGTCATCAATACAATTGTCATGACACTCTGTAATACATTAGTTTATTCCCATGTCTTCATACGAAAATTTAATAGTCATCATTAGTTCTGTCTTTGTACATGTATAAAACCGTATCCATACCTTTCCTGATGCATCATCATTATCAATCGTCACAAAGTATGCTGGGATACGATGACCCCACCAAAGTTGTCTTGATAAACACCAGTCTCTGAAAACCAACCACACAATAGTATACACAAATATTTACCTTATATTCTGATCAATGTGGCTTGGAAAACATGTGTTCATTGCTTTCAATCTTCTGAATTTACTCTACTTTTTTCTTTTAAAACTCAATTTTGAATACCGTAGCTCTAATCTCAAAGTTTAAATCAAACAAACTAAATAAAGTTTTTGATGAATATTTTAGAGATCCTCACCTGCTGTTTTTCAACCACTGATTCCAGGTTTTTATGTGCATGTCAGGGATTATCTCCAAATCTCCATCCTCAACTGCTTGCACAGCAGCAGCAGCCATCTCAGTGCAGTCCACAAACCACTGAGACTTGAGAAGCGGCTCAACAATGTCTTTAGAACGACTGAAAAATCAAAAGCATAAATAAGTTAAGTGTACATGCTTTAATATATCTCACCACCATTGGAAGTAAAAGCACATGGAAAGATGGGATGTATGGGATTCAATGAACAGTAAGTACTGTGGGCATTCTGAATATTAATGCAATTAAAAAAAATTACACTTTCATTTGCCATGAATTTGCTTTATTGTTGTAATTTTTAGAGTCTTAGTGATGAACAAAATTAAATATGGTATGAACATGTGCAGTATTACTAAGTGAACAACCTTAACCTTTTGAACCCTAAAGGCCGGAAAAACGTCTGTGTGCTTACGCTGCAATAACCCTAAAGGCCGGTATTCTGGCTTTGCGGGTCAGGTGACGTTATTCGGGATAATCACCTGACCAGTATGAGTAATGTGACGTAATTTTGTGACATCATCATTCCCAAGTCGTTCTGACAGCCTCGTACGTGATGATTTTTTAGAAAAAACAAATTTATATTAAATAATTTGACAATAAATGCCAACATGCTTTACGATTGATACTTTATGACTCCCAAGAGTAGATTGATGATGACGATTATCCAGGAAGTGATTTGGAAAGTGACAGTGAGGTAAACAGTGTAGTTTCTAGCCCTTGGCCAGACTGATCACGATAGTGCTAGTGCCAGCAGACAGTGGTAGTGATGATAGTTGTACATCGGGTTGATGGATGGCGGTAGCGGTACAGGGCCTAGGAGGTGGTGGTGATGATTGTAATAAAAAAATAGCATATTTTGTCCAAATAACTCAGGGTGAGTGTGCCGCAATATATAAATAATGCAGGGTTCAAAGGGTTAAGAAAAAAATGTTTTAATTGTACATTTGTTTTTATAAATACTCCCTGGTTAAAAAATAAATTAAAAACAAAAAGCTATTCTGGATTGTATTCCTTTTATTGTGCAAATA
>NW_022731167.1:0-977 GCF_011630105.1 Anneissia japonica | reverse complement strand
CATTCATTTACAGGCGAAATTAACATATTATCGCCGACGATTCACAAACCTACTCTGTCTGCACAGCCAACCTTTCTCCTCTGCATGTTGCCTCTTAGGAGCCTCTTGCTATATATTATAGAGTAGGCTGCTAGCAACTAGGTATAGGCCTAGGGTAGGCCTATATGATTGATAGACTTTCAAAACAAAAAGATAATCGTAACGAAAAAAAAAAAAAAGAATCGTCCTCACTTTATCTTCTCGAAATAATACAGCACGTCACTGATTAATTAATTCCAAAGTTAGGTAAATATGATTATACAGTATATGATATTTACAATGATATGTTAAAATCCCATAATTGGATTGTCCTCATGAACAGAATAATGAAAGAAAGTTTATGATGCAGCATCAGTGTTTTATAAAATGTTATAAAGCTATACGCGCGTACGCTGTTTGGTGACAACATGGCGCCCATGCGCCAAGTTGGCCAAACTCTCTCTATCTACGGCTCTGATTACAGCCAGAGCCATAGATAGAAAGAGTTGCGACATTGAGAATTTAGAAGCCAATTTGTGTCATACGCGATGCGCGTTCTGTGTCTAACGTGATGTGCGTTCCTGTGTATAATATTGTATAATACAGTTAGCGGCCTCCTGTATAGTTTAATTCCATTTAATCTTTTTAGCAGTCGAATTTTATGTAACCCTATTTATAGATTTTTTTTTAATGATTTCACTACTTTATATCCAATTTCATATTATAAATACTGTAATAATTTACTATTTTTGAGAAGTTCTTTAATCTTCGCCGATAGACCGAGAGAGCCCTTCGATGGCAAGCATTCTTCAATTAGGCAATCCTGCCATATAGACCCTTAAGTAGCTCCTGTTATTTTTGCAAATAAATAATATGTAAGACCAGCAAAAATTTATTAAATATGTATATAAAAATGTAATTAAAATCCGTATATAGGGTATATAGATTGTTGCTCTTTA
>NW_022731166.1:0-577 GCF_011630105.1 Anneissia japonica | reverse complement strand
ACTGAAAAACAACAATGCTGTGGAAAACGATGGCTGGATCTCAGTAGAGATACAAAAATGATAAGCAACAGCTAAAAAGTAAACGTAAGTAAACAGCCAGAAATAGAACCAGAGCTTTCGGACAACACCAGTCCTTCCTAAGTGGCAAGTGAGTGAGGGTAGAAAAAGCTAGATGGTATAAAGTGAGAATTTCATGCAAACATGATTGGAAACAATAGGCTGGGTGAGATTAGAATAAACAGACTAAACAAGTAAACAGGAAGGCCAAAACTAATCTTTAGAGGCAAGCCTCAATAAATAAGCCAAATGATTTATCCAGAATAAATTGAAATGCCATTGGTTAAATTTAGTGTACTGGGAGAACGTTCCTAATATTGAGTCCAAATGGTTGTTTTAAGTAAAAGTTCCCAGTGATTCTCTTTATCTTTGCGATTTTTGTTGCTCCAACTGGCATTATGGTCAATTGCAATCACTCTGAAATTTGAAATTGAATGACCAGCTAAATTGAAATTTTCAGCTACTGGTTGATCAAGCTTAGATGTTCTGATAGCTGATCTATGTTGTGTCATTCTCATAC
>NW_022731165.1:0-1380 GCF_011630105.1 Anneissia japonica | reverse complement strand
ATTAGGAACAGGTATATTATAAGTGATGGGCGTGAAGTTTGTAGAAAGTGGGCGTGGAAATTAACCGTTCTTGAGCAAGTATTTGTTGCGGTGACGACAGGCGGAGATCAACTCTGATCGTTTCTTTAATGTTTTGTTACGGTCGGATGCGATGATGTAATACTTTTCTGTTAGGCATAGGTTGCAGCGTATGGAGAACATGGGTACCATAATAAATTCACACAACAAGAAAATACTAAACCCCAGACAACCTGATCCTGTAAACGGTAATTGCAA
The DNA here is from genome assembly GCF_011630105.1 of Anneissia japonica. NCBI lineage: Eukaryota > Metazoa > Echinodermata > Crinoidea > Comatulida > Comatulidae > Anneissia > Anneissia japonica. Next base: position 1,104 of record NW_022731165.1, on the reverse strand, counting down.
CTGCAAACGGAATAATGAGTGCCCGCTGGATGGAAACTGCCTCACCCAGTACGTGGTCTACAAAGCCGAAATCATAACTCAAAACGACACGAAACAGTACATTGGATTAACAGAGAACACCTTCAAATGCAGATACACCACACACAAGCACTCCTTTAATCATTGCAAGCATCAGAACAGCACGAGACTGTCAAAATATATATGGGAACTGAAAGAAAGCAACACCCCCTTCACCATTAAATGGAACATAATAAAACGAGCACCCCCATATAACAATATCACTAAACTAAAGATCAAAAAAAAAAATCGCATTCAATGTGCTACTACAGCATAGGACTAGGCATTCACACTCTGAGAAAAGGTAACATTGAGTCTGATGATAATTCACCAGAATAATGCCGATGTGTCCATGCTCTTGGTTCCCTTCTATTGATAATAGCCCTAATCTGTTTTGATTATAATTGACAGTAAAATAAACTTACATTGATTTCTTCAGATATGATGATGTGTTTCCAATGCAAATTAGATCTGAGCGTGGTTTACAGGACTTTCCCGCTCGCATTCAACATCGCGCACATCAGCGTACGCCAAATACGCGATGAACATTTTAATAGTACATCAATACAAACAAATATGTTTTTTTACTGTACACAAATTCAATAAAATTCGGTAAACGACTGACGCAAACAACCAAATAATGGAGACGATTTTATTTGTTTAATGTCGTCCTAATAGCGAGTATATTTGAAGTCATTAAAACATTATAAAAAAAGCACTGTTTCCTGTTAGGTAGAATAGGCATGGGAAAATAACTTAACATACTTAAAACGATTTAAAACAGAAGACGATATTAATTTATAAAATAAAAACTTTGATATTATTACTAGACTTTAGACTAGACAAATTTACATAAATTATAAATAAATCGGCCCGGTTAATTATGTTATATAGGCCTACGTAATAATAATAATAATAATAATAATAATAATATATAATAATAATAATAATAATAATAATAATAATAATAATAATAATAATAATAATAATAATAATAATAATAGATAAATGTATAAAGGGCAAATAGACGAGGTCTTTTTAAACATT
>NW_022731164.1:0-805 GCF_011630105.1 Anneissia japonica | reverse complement strand
AGAAAGGGAGACAATAGAACAGTATGTTATTAGGTTGCGGCAACTGGCTGAAAAATGCAAATATGATGAAGTTGAAAGTGAAATGATAAAAGATAGGCTTGTTCTCGGAACCAAAGATAAAGCTGCAAGAACACGATTATTTCGAGAAAAAGAATGTGATCTTAAAAAGGCAATAGAGACTTTAAGAATAAGTGAAACTACAACTCAGCAAATACGAAAAATAAGTGGAGACCAAGAGGTACATACACTAAAGCAAAAGTCAAAGTACAAAGGTCAACGTACAGGAGCAAGAAAATGGGAATCTAAATCAGCAGCCATCAGTCTTCAGTGCAAATACTGTGGTAGGAAGCATCCAAAGGGCCATAATTCATGCCCAGCCTATGGAAAAACCTGTTCCTTATGTTCCAAAAGAAATCACTTTGCATCACAATGCATGTAAAAGAAGAAGAAGGTACATGCATTACAAGGTAAGGATAGCGATTCATCCGACTATGAAGATTTACATTTGGTTGAAATACACACACTGGGTCAAGAACCATGCAAATTATTTGCAACAATGATGTTAGGAAAGAAACGTGAAGCAGTAAAATTTCAACTGGACTCAGGTGCAAGTTGTAATGTCATTAACCAACAAAATTTGCCAGAGGAAAGCATAATCATGAAAACATCTAAAGTGTTGACAATGTACAACAACACAAGTCTTAAACCTGTTGGACAATGCAAAGTCAAAATGGTCAATCCAAAGAATGGAAAGAAATACAAAGCTGATTTTGTAGTTGTGAATGAGAAAGTTAGTGGACCTCTG
>NW_022731163.1:0-739 GCF_011630105.1 Anneissia japonica | reverse complement strand
ATGGTTAAGATGATATGGGCTCATCAACGTTTTAAAGAGAGAGAAATGAGGGGGTCAGAAAAAAACAATTTTTTTGATCATGATGACGTCATCAAAATGTAAAAAGATGTCAAATAAATGAAAGAGAATTATCTCAGCTATAAAATACTCAAAGTTGGAAGACGATCGACCAAGGATAAGCGAGATACGCTCAAATGCGTTTTTTCCAAAATGACGTCATAGCTATAAATCACTTTCTTTGAATTCAGATGCCAATATGATGACGTCACTATGTCTGATCAGCCATTATGAAGTCAAAAATCGTATCTACAACTCATGCGCTATCAGAATATGTAATAGAAATTGGGGGTCACCTTTCAACCTAAGGAGCTATAACTGATTAAAAATAGGTCTGATTTTAGCATAATTTCACTGTATAGAGGCACAAATACGCGTAAAGATACCAATGTTTGATGCGCACGTACGGTATTGCTTTTGGCCAAACGATGACCGAAAAGAATGGAAGTTTGTGGAAACAATGTCAGGAACCCAAACTATGTGAAAAAACATAGTGTCTAGCTTCCGTACGTGCTGCACGCGTTAAAATGCGCGCGCGTAGTGGAAAATTAAAAAAAAATTGAAATGCTCAAAATGGCCTGAAACGTGCTCTAATTTAGTTAAAAAGTGATTTCGAACATTTTGAAATTTTGACGCACGCGTGCGCGCGCATTATGAAGTGAACGCGTAAAATTAGGGTACA
>NW_022731162.1:551-1482 GCF_011630105.1 Anneissia japonica | reverse complement strand
GATGTAAAATAAAGTAAACCAAAGAGAACAAACAAAAATTGGTTTTACATCTCTTTATTTATCTCTCGCATTGAATCACTTTTGTTAAAAGACACACACACATAATAAAACAAAATAATGGAAACCGTATGTTCGTTTAACAATATTTTATTAAACAAATAATGTATGACTCGCTGAATATGACTGCCCCCCCCCCATGGCAAAAGGGCATAACTGACATTTTTGGCGAAAATGAGTTATATGGCCTAGTGGGGTCAGTACATCATGTTACACATGTTGACACAAAAAAAATTGTAAAAAGTGTCCCCCGTGCTAGATAGGGGCATGGCAAAAGGGCATAACTACACAATTTTCAGTAAATTCCCAAGGCAAAAGGGCATAACTGCAAAGATAGGCTGTGATACGCTGAAGCGTGACGTTCTTTCAACAGCCAACCAATCAGAAGAGAGCTTTCTCCCTGGTTACAATGAAGGGTGCATGTTAAGTTGTATTATTTTTATTATTCTTACTGTTTGTGTACTCACAATTTGTAAATAAAAATTGGTTAAATAGTATGATTCTTGACAGTAGCATATGTCTAGTTAATGTTAGGCAAACATGATAAGCCAAGTTAATTTATGCTATATAATCTTGCCTTACTTTGAATGGCAACAGTTTACTACTATGGAAATAAACTATAGGAAAATAGTAACTGTTTAATAAAAATAATTAACCATGGCAGAATAACAATCCACATTTTAACTAGAAATAACAGTAACAAAGAGGGACAACTAAAACGATTATTTAGCAAATAACTATGTCAAAGAGGCACAACTACAACATTTATTTATAGCAAATGGCATGACAAAAAGGTATAAATGCACAGTTTACTCGAATCAACTGTGTTCACTAAGCAAACAAAAACTTACATTTCCGTATAAGAGACAGGTCT
>NW_022731162.1:0-540 GCF_011630105.1 Anneissia japonica | reverse complement strand
ATCTATATATATAATACATTTTCTAAATATTTTATTAGAATATAAAAAAACAATAATATTCGTAATCATTTCATTATTACTTGAATTTAGATCATAGAGAAGAATTGCTAATAACAATAATAATAATAATAAATAATAATAATAATAATAATAGGCCTAATTTATATTGTAATTACATGACTTAAAATATAAATTTATTATTTTACTTTGTAAAAAATAATTGTAATTCTTGTTTAACGTACACATAGAAACAGTCACATGCGCATTCTAAATAAACAGCAGTTCTATTTCATATACGCATACGCATGCATCCTTCACGCAGTGACGTAACGCCTATGCGCTCTTCTGTGGGGCCCCAGACCCCTTGGGGTCCATAAGTACTCCTACCCAAAGGGTCCTCGATCTAGCACCTTGAGCCAAAAAGCCTTTGTTGATACATAATAGCATACTAATGTTAATTCATTTTCTTGTTTGCATACTTGGTTAGCCTATACATGGGTTTTTAATCGTTTGTAATTTTAGTATTTATTATTTAATGCG
>NW_022731161.1:0-899 GCF_011630105.1 Anneissia japonica | reverse complement strand
CTACCACAATTCGTGCCAACGCGCGGTCAATATTGATCATCCGTGGTTCAGTTAGCACCTGTGGATTTCGTGCAGTTCATTTTACTATTTATACTCTGTAGGTAGGCCTGAAGTCGATTTTTAACTTTCATGTCAAAATATGCCTGAACGGGGACGGCGTGTCGTTGACTAATTGATGTAATAGTAAACTAATTGTAATAGTAGGGTTCAACATGAATATAGGCTACTATGACTTCATGTTGGGCCCACTTATGCTATAGAAACTATAATGTCTCGTAATGAGATTTAGGGTGTGGAGTTATTTTTAGTGTCCTGATATCAAGGGAATGGAACCCAGGGCCCCGGGATTGGATTGGAAAGGCAAGCATCTTAAAGCGAAAACCACAATTAATTTTGTAAATTGCTCATTTAAATTTATCGAATAAGTTATTAACTTTCATTCACATGTATTCAGATAAAAAATAAATAATTTTTACTGGTTTAATTAACTACAAAATGTAATTTAATTACCAGCCAATTTAGGGTCTATGCAAATAGAATACAGGGATGATACAGTATTATTTAATTGTCTGTTAATTGTGGGGAATTTTTTTTATAATTGTTTACTTAATTTACTTATACATACAATTTAGTAGAAAATGTAATGGAATTGAATTTTAAGCTAATCAACTCCACTTTGGCATACCAAGCAGTGAGAGGAGAGATGTTTTTGAGAAGTTGAGTTGTATAATTTTGTATATATTATAGTATATTTGTCTGAAATGGTTTATATTGTATATTGTCCTGTTTGAGGGTGAAAGTTGGCGTCAATAATGTTGTGTCACCTTATACACATTCGTGTGTCTGCTGTTGTTAATCATAAAAGACCTTTTGAATAACAATTGCATGTCTACTGCTGT
>NW_022731160.1:0-688 GCF_011630105.1 Anneissia japonica | reverse complement strand
CCAGCCCCCCCCCCCCCTGTCGGGACTTAAGTCCCTCCGTCGGGCAGGTCCTGGCGCCATCACTGGGGAGTTGGCATCACTGCCTATATGTGCACTAGCAGTGGAGTCCAGGAATTCAAAATAGAGAGGGGGCCCGGAGAATGTAACTTTTTAACATATTGACGGTGTAATACCTTAGCCCCACCATGTTGGAGTTGATGTGTGAAATATTATGAGTACTAGGTGGCCAGAAAGTGCACTGTAATACTTAAAATTTAATATAAATTTTCTTTTTTTTTCTTCACTTTTTAGAGGATGAGGGTAGGGGAATATGGGCCACATTGAATCCGCCTATGACTAGATCCATAACCAGAATTATTTGTGTTTTATACGTAAGTCTAAGAGTTAAGAAAATACCCGTTGCCTTGGTATTCGGGCAAGCCTTCTCGAATGCATGCGAGTAGGCCAGCATGAAGGATTTACTTATCTTTATGTTTTTCATCAAAGGGAGGGTAATTTATTTGGTTGTCAGAGGATGGTTTACTCGAAAAGGTGTTCGGCCATATCCTCTTCCTTGTCACGGACCTGTTATAGGCCTACTGACCATCTATTTCTCAAATATCAGATATTATATCAAAATGTCGTGTTCCTTTTGGTGAAAAATACGCTTGCTTTCAAATCCAAGTGCTCTGCTTTCACATGTTTCAAC
>NW_022731159.1:576-1177 GCF_011630105.1 Anneissia japonica | reverse complement strand
GCTATAACTGATTAAAAATAGGTCTGATTTTACCATAATTTCACTGTATAGGGGTACAAATACGCTGAAAGATACCTATGTTTGATGCGCACGTTCGGCATTGCTATTGGCCAAAAAATGACCGAAAAGAAAGGAAGTTTGTAAAAACAATGTCAGGAACCCAAAATATGTGAAAAAACATAGTGTCTAGCTTTGGTATGTGCTGCGCGCGTCAAAATGCGCGCGCGTAGTGGAAAATTGAAAAAAAATTTGAAATGCTCAAAATGGCCTAAAACGTGCTCTAATTTAGTTAAAAAGTGATTTCGAGCATTTTAAAATATTGACGTACGCGTGCGCGCGCATTATGAAACGCACGCATAAAATTAGGGTACAGTACATCCAACATTAACCCGAAGTTAATGCTCACTTAATACGATTTCGAAATGGCAATTGGTTAGGCTGATATGATCGATAATGTAAAAACGCAAAATTGTACGTACATGACGTCATGCATGACTGAGCGCGTTGAAAAGCTTACCATGACTATTCCAGACCAAGCCAAATGTTCGCTGACAGCGATTGTGCGTAAACTCGTGGCATTTTTTGAGATATCGTGCGAACA
>NW_022731159.1:0-563 GCF_011630105.1 Anneissia japonica | reverse complement strand
AAGAACTAGATTTGAACTCGTCACTGAGGACGAGTTAGGTGATCCGCCGCACTTTCACCCTCATTAAGATCACGCGGTGATGATTGAAAGGTGTCATAATATGTTAAAATATGCTGTAATTTTTTTTTTAAAAAGAATAATTTTGAGCATTTTAAAAGATTTTCGCTTGTGTTCATGTACGTCTTGACGCCCGTGAGCACGGTAACAGCACAAAGAGTGACTCTTGATATGAATAATGTGTCAGGAACACAAAGTATGTAAAGGCCAACTCAGACAGAGTCGGCCGACGCAGCCCGACCCGATTTATCGTCGGGGACAGTCTTAAGCCGTCTTGAGAAATATTAAACTTAATATTCTACTACGCGACTGCCCCCGATGCACACCATCGCGTCTCCGTTCAACCATCGCGTCTGCGTTCAACTCACACAAACCCGACGCGACAACAAATCGCGTCGGGCTGCGTCGGCCGACGCTGTCTGAGTTGGCCTTAACAAAACATGATTTCCAGCTTTAATATGTGCTGTGTGCGTGGAAATGAACGTACGGCGGGTAAATTATGGAAA
>NW_022731158.1:0-877 GCF_011630105.1 Anneissia japonica | reverse complement strand
AATATACAAATAATAACATACCAAAAGCCCGAAAAAATCTAATCAGGGGAACATTGTTCATTATATAGATATTTAATGGGTTAAAATCAAACGTTTTATTGCACAACTGCTCTGCTGGAAGCGTATAAATGCATGTCGTTGCCAAGTTGTTGCTAACGAAAAAATGAATTATAGGGTAATACGCCCGCGCGCGATCCAAAAGCGGGGAACACATAGGTTTGTCGCGTCAAAGGGATCTGTTGCCGAGTGATCTCCTTCTCAATAATACCTCCATGGTCTAATCATGGAGGTATTATTGAGAAGGAGATCACTCGGCAAAGCTACGCGCACGCAGCGCTATGCAAATGAACCAAGATCAAAGTTGCCGCAGCGCGTAAAGAACGTTTGCGCGATGCCTTTGAAGTCCCATGTGTTCCCCGCCATCAAATTGTTGACCAAATAGTTGACCAAAAAATTGAACATGACGAAATGGAGAGCACCTTCTTTTCTCAATGCGCACTACATACTGTCAATCACTATGGCTGCGCAATCTTTTTTATTTTGAAGCTGATACATTCATCTCTCATTGAAGTTGAAATATACTATACTTTTATAGGTCATGTAAATGCTGTCTCTTATACACATCTAGATGTGTATAAGAGACAGGTATAGTATATTTCAACTTCAATTTTCATAAATTGGCCTAAATTCGCCCATTCTAATTTTAACAGATATTAATTAATAAATGATTAAGGATTATAATAAACTAAGTCATTTCAGGGTTAACGAGGGTTAACTATTTGAAAAATGAATCCAAAATCTGAGTATTTTTCGGTTTTACACTGACTTAGCTTTATAGTCGAACCAGTCAATCTTTAGACAAAATTATAATGAACAC
>NW_022731157.1:0-1063 GCF_011630105.1 Anneissia japonica | reverse complement strand
TTTATTTGAAAAAACTATGCAAACTATGTACACGTCACACATAGGATAGTGATGGTGCAAAACGAGTACTTTTAAATATTTTTCTTTTATGAATGCACTATCACTATGCTATGCATGCGTGTGCATAGTTTTTTCAAATAAAATATTATTATAAAAATGTGTATTAAACCGGTACAAGCAACAAGCTATATTGATTATAATATGATACATATTATATACTATATGTATTTCTTTGTTTCCAGGGAGTTAGAAAGTCCAAAAGTTATGGAAATTTTGAGTGTGTTACTTGGAATTGATATAAAAATTCCATTAGATGACGATGATGGTAAAGAAGAACTATCTGTAGATGCTGGGGAAGAACAACTCGCTGATGCTACAGAGACACCACATGCTAAGGAACCTCCAACTACAGAGGCTACAGGACAACCAGATGCTGAGGAAGACCAACCTAAAGATGTTATGGACAAATCACACGTTACACCTGTGCAAGTGGAAGATGAGGGACGAGAAAGTGCAAATATTACTGATAACAGCGATAGTGAAGAAAATAATTTTGATGAAATAGATGATGATGTCAGTGATCACAATGAGTCATCAGAAGTTGCTCTTCCTATACAAACAGAGGAACATGAATCAAAGGAAGATATGTACAGCATGTCATGTTCCTCTCAATCTTTTCGGAATACATCACCTTCACAGCTTCCCTTCCATGATTGTAGTCAAGATGCTCAGGAGAAAGCAAATGATGCAATGGTTTCTGCTGGTCCTAATGAGAAAATGGCTCCAGCATCTGAACCATCTTCTCTTAGCTCAACTGTCGAAATACAACCAGAATGTGACCAGAAGCAAAAGGACACCACGCAAGTAACTCAAACTGTTACTGAGAAGGATCTGCCAGAGTCTGATACACTTAGTTCTTCGGAAAAAGATGGGAGCCATGCTGTATATGAGAAAAATGCAGAAGAGGCAGAAACAATGGCTTCTTCATTGGATTCGAAGAAACCACCTTCTGAAGAAGAGAACGAGGTTCCAACAGAGGCCAATCATAATGGATAGATTTCCC
>NW_022731156.1:0-897 GCF_011630105.1 Anneissia japonica | reverse complement strand
CTATCTAAAAAATTAAAAATAATTATAAAACTATAAATGAAAAATCTAACACCAATCATGTGACTAAATAACTCTGAAAGATGAATTAGAAATTCCAACCCACCATAAAATATAAAAATCAGTCTTTTAAAATATAGTAACATTTTATATGCTTAATTTTTCTAAATTATAACCGTGATTTTACTTCAAATCAAGACACAAAACATCTTTCCCATGCACTAATAATGAGTCATGTTTATTCAAATTTGAAAAATGCATGATAATGATGACTTACATTTCTGTAATACTAGAAGACTACTAAATAAAACTCTAATCAATTCCAAGCTATCTGTTAATATCATAGTTGTTCAATAAATTGCAATACTGTATTGAAACAATATTTTGTAGTATATTTTTCCAGCTGTCACTAAAATGTTTGCAAATATTGCATACTTATGTCTGCATAATCCTGTTGAAGCGGATTTAGAAGTGCATAGATTGACATTCTACAAAGATTGTAAAATTCTAGGCTCCAGAGGAAAAAAATGTTGGTGATATGTTGTACAATTGGTTTTTTAAAGACACAAAAAGTTGTTCGACTATTTGCCAAAAGCGCTCGTACCCACTGATTACACAACATACATGCAACTTGGCTGAACTTGTTTCCTAGTGTGCTACTATATTTATATTACCATAGGCCTGTAACATTAAAGCATAACTTAGTTTGTAAACTAAGGCGTGTTTTTTCTACTATTAATTTTCTATAAAAATACAAATATGTTGGTGGAATTAATATGATTAATATTCCTCATTTTCGTAAAATTCCTGGCTGTCAACTTCACGCTCAGCCTCATCTAACAGTGCGTCCAGCAGGCGTTTAAACGGAAAGTTTGGCACACCTTCCATATCGCCAAACAT
>NW_022731155.1:0-931 GCF_011630105.1 Anneissia japonica | reverse complement strand
ACATATATATATATATATATATATATATATACATACATACATACATCTAATAGCACTTTTCACATATACCCCCTAACCAAAACTTCTGGATCCGCCCCTGCCACTGGCCCAGTAAACGGAAAGCTGAACATTCATAGATTAAAAAAATATATATGGTTCGTGTGTTAATCGAACACACAACATCCAGGTTTGCTGTTTATTATCCACCATCAACTAAACTGCCTTAAAAAAATTGTAAAAAAATTGGTTCGTGTGGGAATTAAACACACAACCACCAGGTTTGCTATTTATTATCCACCTTCACCCTTAAAAAAAATGGGTTCGTGTGGGAATCGAACCCACAACCTACAGGTTTGCTATCATTATCCACCATCAACTAAACTGCCTTTAAAAAGAAAAAATTTTTAAACCTGGCTCGTGTGGGAATCGAACCCACGACCTTAAAAAAAAAATAAATAACAAAAAAAAAAAATTGCCCCGTGTGGGAATCGAACCCACGATCGCTGAGTTTACTACCCCTGATCCAGCACGACTAAACGGAGGGAGGTAAACCACGGCCCCTAAGCCATAAATGCAATAAACCTAGTACCACACCAAGTACCTGTTAGTCAACTTACTAGAAAAAATTCTTCGTATATATACACTAAAGGTTAATAATACGCATGGTCATGGTGTCAAAAAAATGGGCCGTGGGCCAAGAGGGTTTATTTTTTTGTCTAAAAATATATAATTAAATTTATAATCGATTTATGATTGTTACTATCTCCATAACTTACACACTTTTTTTAAATAGACAAAAATGTTAAAAAAATCATTATGCAAATTAGATAAAAATAGACCAATCATGTTACGGGATTGAATGTATCGTACTCGTTAATGACGTCACGAACTGCGAAATAACAACAAACAACAACCTTTCATGTCCCAGCCA
>NW_022731154.1:128-1430 GCF_011630105.1 Anneissia japonica | reverse complement strand
CTTTATTGGGAATCTAGAATCCACAATTTATAAATTTGTATGGTCTGAAAAACCAGATAAAATTACTAGAAAAACAATAGTTGGAGATAATATTGATGGAGGGCTACGAATGTGCCACATTAACTCTTTTATAAAAGGTCTAAAAATTATGTGGATCAAACGGTTGTTGAACTTGAATAACAACGGCACATGGAAACTCTTTTTTAAGCTCTACATGAAACACCTTGGTAGAAATTTTTTTTGGTATTGCAATATGAAATGTACTGAAAAATCTATCACTAAAATTCAAAATTGTTTAATAAAAGATGTTATTTCTATGTGGTGTGTAGAAACCTATAAAACCCCAAATTCTAATTTTGAAAATCAAATTCTGTGGAATAACTCTTTAATAAAAATTGATGGTAAAACATGTATAAAATCTAATTGGATAGATAATGGCAAAGTAACTGTAGCTGACATTGTTAACTCCAATGGGAAAATCATGAATTATAATGATTTTACTAAAAAATATGAAATTAGTGTTAACTTTTTGGAATACCTGTCTATTACTCAAGCTATCCCTAGAGCTTGGAAAGAAAATCTCCAAATAAACAATAAAATAAAAAATACTCAAGAACATCTGTTAGATGAAATGATGCAAACCTCTAAAGTATGCAAACTTATTTCTGATCAAAGTAAAAATAAAGTATTTAAAAACCCAGTTGCTAAAAGCAAATGGGAAAGGGTGTTCAATGATTTTGATTTAGACTGGCCAGAAATTTATTTAAACCCTAACAGGTGTCTGAAATCTACTAGAATCAGATATTTCCAATATAGGATTGTACATAGAATACTACCCTTAAATGATTTTCTTTTTAAAACTAAAATAATAAATTCAAATGTTTGCACCCTTTGTCATTTAGAGCCTGAGACAATTACACATTTTTTTTGAAATTGTAAAGTTACAGAAAACTTCTGGAAAAAAGTAAATTCAACTTTACTAAGAAACAAAACAACCTTAACTCTAAAGATTGTTTGTCTTGGTGACGGCGTTTGTCTTAGTACTAGCTATGTTATTTTGCAAGCTAAATATTATTTATACACCTGTCGCTGCAGAAAGGAAGTGCCAACACTAAAGAGTTTAAAATGAAGGCTTCGACTTGAAAAAGCAATCGAAAAGGAAATTGCAATGGCAAACAATTCACTTCATAACTGGACTGACAAATGGAGTAACATTATGTGTGACTATTAAGTAATAATTAATAAAAAGAAAATAAGGGGTAAAAGAAAATATATATATATATATATATATATATATATATA
>NW_022731154.1:0-103 GCF_011630105.1 Anneissia japonica | reverse complement strand
ATAAGAAAAGAAGATGAAAAAAAGGGGATTATAATAAATACTATTAAAAAAAAAACAAAAAAAAAACAACATTTATACCCTGAATTAGAGAGTCCTTTTGCGA
>NW_022731153.1:0-1101 GCF_011630105.1 Anneissia japonica | reverse complement strand
CACACGTCGTCAGCATAGTGTGAAAACTGTACTCTGTTATAATCCATCCCCCACAGTTGATCTGATATAATCTGTTAATGGAATTACCCCTATAGCTGGGTCATTTTTCATCGTGTTAATTATAGGCTAATTTAATTTTCATTATGACCATTATTCATTTTTGGCTATACAGTATTAAGAATAAGTGATGTTGATTATATTCGAGTATTATTCTAATAATAATGCCTTAAGCCTATGCTGAGAACAAGACACATGCGATTTTTATCTTCAGTGGCTACCTAGGGATGGGTTCGAGCTTCACAATGGATTTTTGCAATAATTTATAAATACGATTAATATTAGTAAACCCTATTAACAACTTTGTTAATCTATCATCGTGAGTTCGTATATTATGGAAATATAAATAGAACTGAGTATCGTGCTATAAGTACGAAACCATTCCACAAAGAAGAAAATGTAAAAAGGTATTGGATAGAAAATTAGATACAGTATATTATTATTATTATTATTATTATTATTATTATTATTATTATTATTATTATTATTATTATTATTATTATTATTATTATTATTTTATATACAGTATTTCGTAGGGCCTAACGTTAATTTATAAAAATTGGCAAAGCAAAAGGTTAATTTTTTTTTTGTTGGATGATGATGATGACGATGATGATGGTGGTGGTGGTGACGATGATGATGATAATGATGATGATGGTGGTGGTGGTGATGATGACGATGATGATGGTAGTGGTGGTTTGCAATGGGTTCAAACTACGGTAGTTTGTGAATGTAAGCTGCTTATCTATCTTATAACAATGATGATAATGATGATAATAACGACGACGACAACGATGACGATAATAATGAATGATGATGATAAAAACGACGACGATGATGACGATGCTGCAGGTGATGATGATGACGATGATAATGATGATGGTGGTGATGATGATGGTGGTGGTGGTGGTGGTGATGACGATGATGATGGTGGTGGTGATGATGATGATGATGACGATGATGGTGGTGGTGGTGGTGGTGGTGGTGATGACGATGATGGTGGTGATGATGATGATGGTGTGATGATGAACGTATGAATGAATG
>NW_022731152.1:0-1248 GCF_011630105.1 Anneissia japonica | reverse complement strand
TATATATATATATATATATATATGGTAAGAAAAAAAGTTGGTTATTGTTAAAAGAACATTTTGCTAATGTCAATACAACTTTCGATTGTCGGAAGATGTTAACGGACATTATCACGATGCATTAAAATATGGACAAACTGATGCTACTGCATGTTACAGACTGCCTTTAAAAACAACGATACTATTTAATTGCCATACTTAATACTAATGTTTGTTAGTACCGTGGTTTTAGAATACCTTTAACTTAATTGTCAAATACATTGTCAAAACACCAGTCTTTAAGGGTGTATACAACTCTCTGGTTACCTTTATATGGTTATTTTCTACAAGTAAACATACTGTAATTAACCCTTCAAGATATTATTTCTAGTCCAAAAAAAAACATTGTTGATGGGAGCAGTATTGATAGGTCAAGCCAGGGACATATTTGAATTTTACGAGGCCCAAAGCACCCATAGTGTTGGTTAAATGTGTGTTCCAGGAATTATTACGCAAGAACATATTTTTTTTGGTTTGGACTTTATGTTGTGGACGTCTTTTCAAGAATTTGCTTTAAAAACGTCTAGTAATAAAATGAAGCTAATTGAAGGACAATATGTAGGCCTAACAATTTATATAACTAAGAATGATAAGTGGAAAGCTGGGGGTACACCATATAAATATTTACTACCACCATACACCAACATCTACCACCAGTACATTTCTTTTTTTATTATTATTACTTCGTCACTTAAACAATATAAAGTTGATCTCTGTCTAAAGAAAGCATCTTAAACATTATTTGGTGCCTCTCCCCTCCTAAATTAACTTCTATGTACAATCTGGAATAATACCAGTACTAAATATTGCAAAAATATTTGACATGCACCGGAAATCAAGTTAAAACGCTTTTTAAATTGTCAGCCATTTTGTTATCCATATGCTTCATGTGAATACCACTGGACTGGTTAATCTGTTGATAAGTTTGTATTAAAAACTCGGTGCTTTCACAGAGTATTTGATATATTTCCTTTCCCAAAAAAAAAAAACAAAAACAAAAACAAAAACAAAAAACAAAAAACAAAACAAAACAAAACAAAACAAAACAAAACAAAACAAAACAAAACAAAAAACAAAACAAAACAAAACAAAACAAAACAAAAACAAAACAAAAATTAAAGCAGTTATTAGTTGAAATTTGTCAACCATTTTTGATATTCAAGATCGTGGCCATTTAAAATCATGTGGATACCTGCTCTATAGCACAGT
>NW_022731151.1:0-1203 GCF_011630105.1 Anneissia japonica | reverse complement strand
CGTGCCATTAGGCACATAATACTGCCTATTCATAATTAGTAACAAATATAGCAATGGTGAATAGGCGAATATATACGAAATATTCGTTTCCTCATAAATCCAACTAGGACACATTTTCAAACAACTGATGCATGGTTTAATTTTTCACTGGGGGCAGTTTGTCTTTTTCATACAGTTGATAAAGAGCTTTTTCTTTGATGGGTTATGCCTGATATGATCTTTACATCATTGTTCGTTTAGCACTGTTTCTGTCATTATTTGATTAGTTATACCACAATTATGTTACTTCTTTATAATACAGGTATGATTTCTGGAGTATTCTTTGGCAACAGTATATCATTTGTTTGAAAAAGTGTCCTGGTTGAGTTGTATCTGCGATATACCAGGGGCCCCTAGTGGTAAATATGTATGGCACTCACCTCGACAGCAAGAAATTGCATTTTAATTCCCGCCGCCAGAGGCACATTTTCAAACAGTTGATAAGGAACTTTTTTTATTTGATAGGCAATACGATACTCACATCACTTTTCATTTATTCAAGCTCTGTTTTCACCATTATTTAATTATATAAACAGAGTGTTGCACCCAAAAATTAATTATATATGTATATACATATACAAATATATATACATATTTGAAAATGATGTTTAGAAGTCTATTCGATATTATTGCCTTCATACAATTACTTGAATGTGATATTTAATTTATGTCTACATAATTTTATTTATGCTAAAGTTATCTATATACTTTTCTTAATTTTCGTTGACGTTTCTTTTATTTCTTTTCACTTTCTCCATTATATTGATTTTCTATTCTTTTTTATTTCTTTTCCCCTTCCAGTTTTTTTCTTTTCCCTTCCGTTCTTTCTTTTCATTCCTTTAATTTTCTTTTCCGTTTCTTTCCTTTCAATATTTACATATGTTTATATATATCATTTGAAAATGATAATTAGACATCTCATAGTCATGAAATATATTTGATATTAGTGTCTTCACACCATTAATTTCAATATTTGATTTATGTTTACATAATTTCATTTATGCTAAAACTAGCTTTAATATAAACGATGTTTAACATCTGCATCTATCTCTTTCCCTCTGCATTTCTCTCATACCATACAAAGCAGTTATTTACTTATTTTTTTTATTTTTATTACTTTCGATTGATTACCAATTTGTTATTCCTTAACTGTTTTCTATTAAT
>NW_022731150.1:0-1378 GCF_011630105.1 Anneissia japonica | reverse complement strand
CTCAAATATAAAGCAAAGCTTCTAAGCTGAGACCCTTGTAAAAGAATACATATAATAAACATTTATGAAAACACTAAGATTATCTTATAAAAAAATAGATAAATAAATAAAAAAATATAGAAAATAAAGAATGTTAAATACTCAATTTCAACTGAAGAAAAAATGCATCAAAGATACTTAATCAGTCATTATAAATCTTAAACTAAAGAAAATAAAATAATGTAAACTATCATTAACGGTTCCTGAGTTATGTCAAGAGAGTAGGTCGAGTCTAAACATACAGGTGGAATTTAGCCCTTTTTTCCTATTCAAAACCTAATTAATTAACTTTGGTCTGTCAAAAAGTGGTCAGGTCGAAACCTGACCAACCGTATCGGTGGCTACGGTCCTCCAAATACAAAGTATTGCATAATAATGTTAAATATTGAGTCCGGAAGTCGTATGGAGAGTATATTAATAATTTATTTTGTTCTATATGACAATAAAAAATGGTTCTGGGCTTATGTTAAGGCAAATAAATCTATTTTTTTTACGCATGGATGCGTCAAAAAAAAAAATTCTATTAGAATCCAACGCATCCAGAGGTTAAAAGGGAAAAAATGCCATACACTAACCAACTTAAATCCCTCAGTTTACTAACACTTAATTCCCGGTGTGAATATGTTCTGATATGTTTGTTTTTAAATGTTTATATGGTTTAACTGTCTGCTCTTGAGTTGCTGACAGCGTTTTAGTTAATTTTAGGAAATCCTGATTCTCTTTTATTTAAACACCAACTAGTTAGTACTCAATTGTTTTCATGTATTTTATTATTAATTGTTACTCATTCAATTCTTTTTAAAATATCAATTTATTGCAATTGTAAATAAATATGAATATGCAATGTAATTATTTATACATTTTTAAAATTAATCTTTGTAATTTTTTTGTAATCTTCAATAAAACCTGTTAATAATTAATTCTTTATATAGTTTTATAACCTTTTCTACTGCGTGCAATGTTGTAATTTTTATCCTCGCAACTGTTAAATTAATAATTAATTGTATTGGCCTTTTTTATTTATTTTTTATATATAATCTTTTTTTATTTATTTTTCTTTTTTGTAGTTTTGTGATCATTTCCAATATTTATTATGTATATAAATCATAATTATTCAATTATTTATAAAGTCATCTTAAATCTTTATAGTCTTTAAGAAATGTTGTTATAATAGTATGCAATTTAGATCACTGATTAAATTGTTTACTGTTTGCATTTCTTTATATAACCTTTTCATTGTGTGCAATATTTATTGGTATTTTTTAAAATGTTAGTTAGACATTCTTGACAGCGTAGTAATAAAAGATGAAATTGTTGTGGTACCATAATCTTTTGACTG
>NW_022731149.1:16672-29953 GCF_011630105.1 Anneissia japonica | reverse complement strand
TGATTCTACGTTGCATTGTCAATTGACAATGTTCTAATAATGAACGAAACGTAGAATCAATTATGGCCTCATGATTGTCATTCTTCGGAGTCACTATACTCATATTCTAATCAGCTTTTAGCTTGACAAACAGGAACCACACAAGAACAGAGACCACTAATAATAATAACAGAATCTACCAATTAAAATTCAAATAAAGTTCACGTTTTATTTTTGAATTACATCTCAAACTAATGTAATGTAATGTAAGATTTGGCGGTATTCCCGTTTCAACGTCATATATTTCTTCTAGTAAAGAAGAAGTTCCATACAATGATTATGAACATGCTTATAATATAATGTCATGCAACAGTGGAAAGAAATTTCGAGATAGTGACCTCGTTGAGGAAGTTGAATTCATGTTGTCCCACATAGACAAGAGAAAGGGTTTCCTTGCATTTATGAAATGCAGCGACGACAATTGCTTTCATTGTACGTCATATCCTGTGGTAGCCACAGAAACACTAAACATGATACGATCGAAAGGGGGGTTTCCATCACCGATGCTTGATGATAGCGGGGAGCATTTTTATACAATACATGATGTGTTAACATTTAATGAATGGGACACGAAGGACAACGCAATGCCATTGTCTCATTTAGGGAGGTGCCTTATCTGTCCTGCATATTCATTTTGTAGCAAGTCCGAAGTAATTTCACATCGTAGAAAATATCACCCAGGACAGAAATCAATTGTTTAAAATTGTATTACATTACTATACTATATAGTTTTGTTCACGTTTGTGAGACTGTTCACAATTATAAATTAAAATGTTTGTAAATGAAATAAATTTCATTTATATATTTTTTTGTTGATTTTCAATTTTTAATGTTTAGTTCATTTACCTAAAAAGATTAAAACTCTTATTGTTACTGTGCATAATGTTGATGACACAGAATTGTTGAATATTGTACTGACAGATTGTGTGGTTTATTGCTGTGATGACGATTTATCTGAATAAATCATAGTAATTGAAACAGTGTGTTGTATTTTTTTGCGAGTCAATCTATAATAGGCCTATGATAAAATGAGACACCATCGATCATGTAGTAATGTTGCATCAAGACGCAATACCTAAAACCACAGTATTAATTGAAACACCGTATTGTATTTTTTGCTAGCCAATATAGGCCTATGATAAAATATGAGACACCATTGATCATGGTATAGTATTGCATCAAGACGCAAACCTAAAACAACAGTATTAATCTTTTAATAGGCCTAATTACCTTACATTAAATAAATTCAGAATATTCCAATGAATGCTACTGCGTTTCTATTCTCACCGCATTTAATACAAAACTATGTTAAATCATCAAATCACACATAGGCCTATATTTAACCACAGACCCTATACGGTCTGTGATTTAACATAGTGGTTGTTTTTTACTTTCACGCGTGGTTGAGCAAAACTCATTATAGAGCTCCAAACTATCTTCTGTCGTTACCGCACTGGGCGTCACGTGCTCTATGGTACAGCGAGCACATTGACACTTGGCATTTCAGTCTGCGTTCCCAGAGAACAGTAATCCCGGTCATATCAAAGTTCAAGGTTCACTTTATTTCACTAAAGAAACATTCTTGTAATTACAGAAACTAAAAATTGGTGGGGCTGACCGTAGAAGCAAAGCATGATGTCCGGTCACCCGTGCTGTTATATTTACAAACAACATACAGGACAAGTGCTGGCTCATTCATCACCATTATTTTATAAATTGCAAACCTTGACCATTTACGATCACGATATTCATAACACACACGTCTGTCTACAGTAGCATATTTATTACAATGTAAAACATAATAGTTCAACAAGATTTTTTTTTTACTCTATAGCCTGAACAAAAAAATCACGCTTCCATCCAGTGTCAAAGTTTGCTGTTTCACTTGATTTAAATAAGCCAATTCGACGTGGTTGCCGGGCAAAACCAGCCTTTCTTAATCTTATAGCATTTTGGGTACGCATAAAAACAACACAGTCAGTGTAGCTGTCCGTAGTTAGGTATGCTGAATGTATGTTCATTGTTGCCAAGCTACCACTGGCACTGCACAGGGCCTGCGTATGCCTACTGCTACAGTACCATATTAACAGATACATTACTGGTAAGATAGAGCTTATTATCAATTAAATAAATTTATTATTTGAAATATTGCTTTATTGTTTCTAGGCATGGCCTATACCTAGGCCTGAAATGTTTCCGACAATTAACTAGGCCTAGCCCCTAGTATGGGACTCGGTACCATCTAGGCTAACCTAGGCCTAGCTAGACTACGCTAGGCTAGCTACTGTACGTTACTTTTATCGGTAGAACTTTACTATAACCAATTTCACTTTTCCCTGCTAAAACTTACTCAGGCCAAGCTAACAATTGTACTGTTTCCTGTAAAAGGCTATAAAATGTTAGTAATAAAGAAACTTTACACAACAAAATGAATGAATCATAACATCGCGAGACTCGCGAGATCGGCGTTAAACGCATTTCTCTAATCGACAACAGCCTCGCTTTGAGGGGGGCGTACTCAGCTTATGAATATGCAATGAGCTAAGTTAATGAGCTTTGTCGCGGACGTTTAACGCTAGAAACGGTAAGACGATTCCAATCGCGTTTATCGCGTGTTTGTCGTTTTGAATAGTTTGGACATGACGCCTTAAATGAAAAACTGATTTACTGTAAATTTGTTTTCGGCACTAGGGGGTAGCCTATATACATTCAAGACTTTGAATGAAATTCCTTTAAAGAAAAAAAGCTTTTGCCCCTTCACATGAATTAACATACTGTAGATGAAAGGTTTCCATGAATTAAGCCTTAAGGAAACTAGAAAATAACTGCAATACCGCCACAAGTTATAGAAAAAGGATTATCATCAATTGATGTCTGTGAGTAATGTCGCAACAAGTATCCATCAGGAGTACATTCATTTATGATAGGGTCGTCACCATTTTCCTACAACCATGTTTTAGTTATAGCAAGAGTATCAATTTTTTCTTCAAGTACGAAGTCAACAATATAAGCAGTTTTATTACGCATGGACTGCACATTCCATGTGGCCAATTGAAAATTGTCCACTGAAGCAAATTTAGCAGTGTTTTTTTGGGCTTTGTGTTTTGATTTCCATCATTCCCCTCTTGATCCTTGATGTGTTGGCTTAAAAATATTTATTTTTTAAGTCTCTTAAATGATTCCACAATTGGAGATAATCTGGAACTATCCTTGTTAGGCACACCATTGTTATTTAAATGAAGAATGTTTAATTTAAACTTTTCACAGATGAATGAAAGAGATTGTAGGATATGACCAACTTGTTGATAGACAGAAGACTAGTGTTTTTACAACATCCCCAATAATTTAACTGAAGATGCTGTATTGTAGTGTAGA
Organism: Anneissia japonica; assembly: GCF_011630105.1. Classification (NCBI taxonomy): domain Eukaryota; kingdom Metazoa; phylum Echinodermata; class Crinoidea; order Comatulida; family Comatulidae; genus Anneissia; species Anneissia japonica. The sequence goes on along the minus strand of NW_022731149.1, from coordinate 26,539 downwards.
TGTATATTTAGTATGTACCGTAGTTGCTGTTAGCTTGATGAAGATGCATGTCTTCCAAAACAAAGGTTCTTAGTTCAAATTTAGTAACACTAGAACTGTTTTCATTTCACCATGACTAAAACCAATTCCATTTTTTATATTTCTTAATAGGATTAGAAAACTTAGTTTATGAAGCCATCGTTCTCTATACCGTAACTAAATAATGTAAATGCAATTGGATTTTTCATGGATGTATTATAGTAATAATACCTTAATCTCCTTAATCTTAAACAAAGAATGCACAATACTGAAACAATGATTATGTATCAAATCTTCAATAACAACGTTCCATCATATCTTTCTAACCGCTTTCACTTAAGAGGAAATAGTTATAATACCAGACTTGCCAATAGCATTAACTTAAAATAGCCTCTCATATCATGGTGCTATGCTATGGAATGACCTTTCCGATGAACTTCAATGTTCTTCCAATCTCCATATTTTCAAGCAAAGTCTTCATAAAAATTTTTGATTTTATCCATTGTCATCCCCGAAACTTAGAAATACCGGGTTGGTGTCCGGCTGGGGATAGTTTCACTGGTAGTTAAGATATTATGTTTCTCCATGTATAAATAAAGTATATTATTATTATTATATATTATTATTATTATACCGCCATGGAGTTTTTTTTTTCTTCTTAATGTACTGTAATAATGAAAGACATTCATGTTATCTTTATTTGAAGGAAATTAGTTTTGTTCATATGATCTGCTGAAATAAAATATTAATTGACTGATTAAAGCCTACCTGTTAAAAAAAAACAATATTTACAAAAAATACCACTCACATTTGTTTGTAGATCTATATAAGCTTTTCCTTCAATTAGTAATCTGGTGCATTCCAGATGACCATTTTGACAGGCAATGTGTAAAGCTGTAGCCCCTTCCTGTAAAGTAATAAAATACAAAATGGATAAATCATTTCATGTACAACTTCAGTTCATATAATCTAAGTGTGGACAACATTATTGCTTAAAAACAGAAATTCAAAAATATAGTTCAGTTAGGGTGGGGTATGCAATTCCTTTCACTTTACTGGAGTGATGTCTCTACCCCATAATGATTTTTTTTTCTTGTGTTTAATTGATGGTGCTTTGTGCAGATAAAAGAAGTCACTTAGAAATCATCTATAATTTCCTTCTTAATTTTTTCCTCATTTTGGCAAGTGTACATAACTTATGCCTTTGGTGGGAGGGGGATTGACAATAGCCCATGTACTCTTTAAAAAGATAAAATAATGACTCAAACTGATAAAAATAAAACATCCTTTAATTATGTACTTTTTTATGGGAATGATGATATCACATAAAAGAGTATATTTTGTACTATTCTAAAAAATGATGTAAATAATGGATGACCCATTAATTCTTTTTCCATTCAAGCATAACATAAAAGTGGTCAACAATAATAGTTTTCAATTGTAGGGTCTCTCATCACTATACTTCTGATTGAAACATAACAATTTGTATGATTTTAAGTTAATGAAATTTGTTATTTTAACACCAGTAAAGTTTCTCAGTTTTAATTTTAATTAGTTATAACTAAGCCATTCAAAAGATTTTAACAAAAATGAGTTATTTTTAAAATAATAATTAATAATAATTGATTTTTAACTTGATATTTAATCAGATTCTTATTAACTTATAATTATACATCTTACAATTGACATCTCCTCTTCTCATCTAATGTTTGTATTGTTTTTTTTTATCATTAGTTTTTGCCTGTGTACCATTGTATTTTACATTTTGGATTAATAAATCATATTTACAGATTCAAATTTTTATTAAAGAGAGGTTTCATATTCAATTAACAACATTATAGCTATCTACACGGGGTCAGTGCATTGGCCCGAAGGTTCTTTGGTCCTGAGATATAATTATAATATAGAAAAATATATTTGAAGAAACCACAAAATTGGGACCACCATGTAAAAAGTGTTTCCAAGTGAATGAAACGTAGGACTAACGCTTTGTCTACTCTATCAAATTTTATATGACAAAAAATGTGATATGCCCATATATGGGTACGATGACATCATATTATATATTATCAAACTGTATAAAAAAAAATTGTGCATGTTCAACTTTCACAAAATCTTTGGAAAGTGGTCCAAGGTGCAAAGCCCCCGAAAAATATGAAAATTTAAGGGTTTCATAGGTTAATTTAATCATTTTTATAAATAGATATTTTGCTAAATATGTAGAAAATGCATAAATTTTTTCTTCCTCACGAATTGTGGAGTGGGGTTAAATAGCTTAGTGGGTGAGATGCTTGACTTCTAATCCCAGGATCCCCGGGTTCAATTCCTTTCACGACAGGACCTTCCCCGCTTCTTTCAATTATGTACATGAAGTCTGGCATAGCAATTTCAAAAAAATATACTAATGACTTAAAAAACTACAAGTAAAAATGACCAGATTTCATCTAAAGGCTTCACACTGAACACATCAAGAAGCTCTATATCAGATAATGTCTTACAGCCGTAACTGAATATCTAATGGCCTGCAGTGGTTATTCCAGTGGCAATCCCTACATAAATGAAGCACTAGATGTGATTAATTCCATGTATATTAAATTTTAATTCATAATACTACTGGTAATAGAAATTCTTTCTGGGAAATGCTTGAAAATCTTCCCCATCCACGAACGATTAAAAGAGGGATTTTACTGAGTTAGCCAGATTTTTGTACATTTTGCAAAATAAAGGAAATATATTAAAAGCAAAGAAAAATTGGTAAGGCAGGGGAAAATGGATGCGGTAGGGGACAAGAAACTAGTATTTTTCTTATTAGGCCTTATATGTTGTTGAGGAAAACATTTGGGAATATGGTTTTTGAAAAGTGATCTTCCTTAATTTACTACATAAATTGTAAGGAGTTGTTTTACTGCCGTATAAACTGCATTCCAAGAAAACCTGGTCACTAAAATTCGGACAAATGGACCTTCGGACCAAAGACCCTTCAGACCAATAGGCCTTCGGACCAATAAGACTTTGAACCAAAGGTACGCACCCATCTACACAATTGCTTGTAGGCCATGCTACTACATTAACTCAGCTCAAATGCATTCAATATCATTAACTTTAGCTCATATGCATTCAACAACTCAGCTCATATGCATTCAAATGCATTAACTTTAGTACATTCATACAAATGCTATTTTAGCAATCTACTGTATAGGTTTCAACTTGCTTATGATTCCAGTCAATCATTTATGAGTGTATTCAATTAAGGATCAGTGGTCAGAATATCATAATCAATTTTTACATGTTAGTTTTAATAGAGATAAGTTTCATAGTCATTTCATAATAAATAATTCTTTCATTATGGACCTTTACTACGGACGTTACCATTATTAAAATAAAAATAGCAATATCAGTAAACTACTAATTTTGAGTGAATATTTGTACAGTTTTAGTTTGAAGTTTATCAATATTACAAAGAAAAAATTGTACTGTGTTTGTTTCAGAACATGAAATTTACTGCACGTCATGGCCTTAAAGGCTTACGACACAAGCTCTCACTGGCGGATTCACAAATTCAAGACAAAGGGGACACACTGAGATCTTTCAGTTAGACGTCACTTCAGTCATATTAGGGGATGAGGTTCAAAAAGTTTATGGCTACGAAACCTCACACTTTCAGAAATGGCATGCTCTCACATTTCAAGTTTCTATTTTCTTTATTTCCTTTTTTATTTTCAAATGTTTGTAATTATTAAAAAGGATCACATAAAAATAATGCTGATTATGTCTTTTCTTATGGTGCTTATTAGAATTGGTGAGTGTACAGGTTGTACAATAGAGGCCTACATTTTTCTCCTTTTGTAATTTTAATGTTGTTATGCAAACACATAATTATTACTACCTACATAGACTAAATTTTAAAAAAGAGGAACGTGCAGTCAGCAGTATTTTTGTCATGTATTATAAAAATAATTATGCGCCTATCTCGCCTAAGACCTATGTGATCTTACTTGCATTTAAAATATAATTACTGTATTAGCAAGAGCATCTAGATTCTAGAACAAACCTAGGGCTATCTTCTTCTATACTCTATTGTGGCTTACAGTTTCAAACAAAATTCTATTCAGCCAGCCCAGGAATTGTTAGGCAGGTGTAGCACTAGTAGAGTAGTATTACTAGAAGTAGCCTAGCCTTAGCAGATACTATTTTTGAACTAACAGTAAAACTAGGCCTGGCTCTGGAGTAGGCATCTGCATAATAAATATAAGGTCCTAAATATAATTACCGTAGTAGTATAGAACACTGTCAGAGATTGCAAGGTCGTATAAAACAGTTCAAGCAAGAATACTCAAAGGAGGTTAGGCCTACGCTAGACAGTGAGATAGCCAGCTTACCAAGTAGGCAACGCAAAGTTCGTTGTTTGTGCCAACGTCCGTCACTTGCGATATTACTTTTTAGACAAAGCTAGGCCCGATGATCAGCTAGCTAGCATATATACTACTACTGCTGCTGACATCACCTTCGCATTGAGACGTGCACAGGAGAGGCTAGGATAGGCCTTACCCCTATGTCCTATTCCGACTCAATTATGAACAATTTTCTTCTCTTAATCCGTCAAGTGTAGCTATTTCATCAAATATAATAATATTATTTGAAACAAAATTACTTCTGTAACTTTTTCAGAATTTTCATTTTGAATCCAGTTTTGAGAATAAACATTAAACTTTTCCTACCGCGTTTAGCGACTGATGGAAGCAGACATGATAGTTTTTGTTTGTTTGGAGCTCCCCCTAATTGTGAACGGCCATATGATTGGCAGAATGCAATCACGTTTTACGTTTTTTCACTGCCGCATTTAGATTTCACACACCAAAATGGTCAGTGTAAAAACAAATGAGTACCAAAAACATTCAACATTTTCTCTGAATCGACATGCACGATCATGGAGAACTTTTGTGTGTTGTTAATTATAAAATTATCATCCTATATACGGCTTTTCATCCACCACTCTTACGCAGGAATGGGATAAAAAAAATGAAATTACAGCCTGTGGCCTAATAACAACTAATATCCAATATCTGTACTGCCTTATCACTAATTAAATATGAGCTACGGTTAAGAGCAAACACAAGCTAAAGGTGAAATTCAAAAAAAATATACATGAACATTTGAAAAAAAAATGTTTAAAAAAATTGTAAAGAACATAGGAGGTTATAAACAAAATATTGTATTTATTGTGAAATAGAAAATAATAATTGAAATGACACAAATCTATTTTTGTTATTGTTAAATAAAGGTGGTAGCTTCATCACAGAAAAAAAAATAACTGACCATAAATAACACTACCAAGGTAATTATTGTAAATTCAGTTAAAGGTCAGTAGTTTGTACCAATACACATGAGCATGTTATCACTAATTGAATGTTTTTAGTTCAAAATTAAACTGATTAGCCTTTCTTGAGACATAAAGGGAATTTGCAGTTTAATTTGTTATGTATCAATCCTTGGTACTTGAATTCATCACCAGTTTCAATTTCTATGTCATTATTAAAGATCAGTTGAATTGAATGTGTTCTCAAAAAAGTCAAAAATAATTTTTTTTTAGTCTTGCTGGTATTATAAGGGTAGGGGAGTTAGCGTGGCACCACGGCCCCATCAAAAAAATTATTAGTTTATCACCCTCTCCCTCATCACTTTTGGGGAAATTCTGATTTTGATTTTTTTTTTCAATCAACATAAATTTTTATTTCAAACAGTCATTTTTCCATCTTATTTCACTTGAAAAGCTCAGGATTTCTTGCAAATACAGTACTGATTACCGAACATTCGACATTACACGCGTGTATTGTGCGTGTGTTCCACGAGTAAAATGCGAGTGCCGTTATTCTGCGAGTGCTCCGATTAACGCGTGAATGATTTTACTCAGTATACACTTCCTGGTAAAAATCGAAACTTGCGGTCTACAAACGGTCACGTGGGCTTGTAAAGTTGTTTATTCACGATCTTTTACTAGAGTTCTGCTACGACTTTTCCTTGAGCACTGTCACGTAATCTGAATACACTCTTTTGTCTCTATTGTTATTAGTACGGAGGGTGTTTCAGGCGTGGTTCACTAGTAGAGTTTTGAATAGAAGTGCAGTACAGTAATTGAATACATAGTTAATTTTAGAAAACGAACATCGTCTATTAAAGTCATCTTAAGTTTGTAATATTTCCAAATAATACAATCGTTTCATTATTATTTATGTAACTGTTTGTGTTTCGGACGTAGCAGGTAAACACATTCATGTTAGAATATTTCAAATACTTCACTCATTAAATAATGTTTAATGTTTCATGCGTGGTAGGGTACCATATTTTTTAATACGTCTACAAATAAAGGTAATTCTAACGATATTTTAAATATAATTTTCGTAAATAACATTCCGTAAGGTTCAAAATTATAACGATCGTCTTATCATTATCTTAATCATAATTGAACGCTTCTCGCAATTTTTTTTAGTGTTTTGAGTCGTGGTACTGTACTACCAGAGTCGGTTTGGGATATTTAATAGGTCTATGTCTAAATAGAATTAATTTTTATAGTATTAAGAGATAATATAATTAATAACATTCGTAAAGTCAATTAAAACGACCGACTCGTCATTATTTAAGTACAGTAATATGAATAATCGTTGTGTGTGTGTGTGTGTGTGTGTGTGTCAGACGTGATATTTTAAATACGTCTCAAATATAATTTCCTTAAATAATGTACTTAATTGTTTTGTATTTTTTTCTTTACAGAAACATTCTACAGTGCTCATGACGTCGGGGATTATGATTCAAAATATGCCCATGAAGCAATTTGCAGAATTACCAAGTTGCATCCTTTGAGGTTTATAATTAAGGAAGTCACAAATCCAAATGATAAGGTGAGGGTTGACCTTCAATTTATTATTTAATAATTGTGTCTGAGAATTCAATCAATAACTCTTTAAAGAATTATAAGTTGGAATTACTGTAATTTAATGTTTTCTCTTTATCATTATCAATTGTTTAGATAATTTATATGCACAAAAAATGTGAGATTGATTATTTTTTAGTACAACAAATAAAGCTACTGTATATGATATGCTATCAAATAATGTAATACAAGCTAAAGCGATTCTATCAAACTTTCAATAGATAGATATTTTAATTCTATTCATGACCTAACAAATGTTGGTCTTAAAAATATAATTTTTTATGGAAAATTGAATGTCCAACCGCAGAGCAGGCAACATGGGCATTTCTGTTACACAACTGAATATTTGGTCATTCTTTAATCTCTCATTAAGTAACTTTTGATGGGGTTAATAATAATAATTAAAACCATCAAAAGTTACTTAATGAGAGATTAAAGAATGACCAAATATTCAGTTGTGTAACAGAAATTCCCATGTTGCCTGCATTGTACATTGCGTAAAATGTGTTTTCGATAATTGATAATATGTATGTGTTCACTGTTAGAAACAAGTTGCTCATTAAAAATTGCATTTTCTTATGATTATTTTTAATATTCTTATTCATTTTAAATTAATATAAAAAGATAAATTTCCACTTTCCCATTATGCGATTTACTGATTTTAAGTACAATTACCTCTCTACAACCTCTAAAATTGGTAATTATCATTCAAGATTCAAGATTTCTTTATTATCATCAACCTAACATGTGAAAAATGCAATTCTTTTTTGCTTGCTGCATACAATGAAAGACATAGACAGTAAAATGCAATTAATATAAGAAAACAACAAATGGATACAATACGATAATTAATGTACAGTACTTAACTTAACTAATAACTTTATATCTCAGTCCATCACATGGAAAACGAAGGAGAGCATTAAATTCTTCTCCTCGGATTACTAAGGAGAGCAATTGCTCTCCTTGAAAATTTCACAGCTTTCAATAGACGCCCACTCCCCCTAGGATCAAGGTGTCTGAAGTAGGGGGAACGTGATCGAGACACAACACTACCCTAGGGGGATCCGGCATTCCCCCGGAAAATTTTGTTTTCTGGACGCCTGGAAATAACTTCTGAGGCATTTTAGGGGATCAATAATGGAGGGGAACTGGCCTGCCCCCCCCCCCCCCTCTCCCAAATTCTCCACTACCTCCCACTCAAATAAACTCTCACTCTAGAGCCTCATTTGGAATAAACCCCTCTCAAATTAACGCCTGGAGGACATGGAATATTGCGTTTTTTTAGCGTCACATGTGTATAACTACACCTATTTTATTCTCCAAACTGTTTCCAAAATGTTAAGTTTTTATCCATTTTGAAACATTGACAATATATTTGCAAACATTAAAATAAAGAAATTTCAAACTTATCGGCTGACTATTAAACAACAAACAACTGGAAATACTTGTATTCTTCAGGAAAACTCGCATCAAAACAACGTATGCTTAGGGAAATCCCCATTTTTCGCGTAGACGAAAAATGAGATAGCTTATGTTGTAAGCTTCAAAATAGTATGAAAATTAATTACATTCATAGTATATCTGTTTACAACTACTGAAAACTAAATGCATATTAATTTTTAAATCTTTTTTAAATGATTTTTTTTTATTGCAATTTGAATTTTGATCTCAATGGCTAATAATAATGATGAATTTTATCTTTTCTTAATTGATGCTTTTTTCGTAATTAAAATTATTAAATAATAATTTTGAATGTAATTATTATTAATGGGCATTTTGCAATAATTTTAGTTGTTCATCTTTGATTTTTTTTTCTCTCTTGATGTATATTTTTGATGTTCTCTTATTGACCACTATTTTTTTTAGTGATTTTTAAAGTACAATATCAGTTTTATACATTTGATGTTGAATATGGACCGTTTTAGTTCTATTTGAATCATGTTAATGAGATTTAGTAATGTAAATTTTTGATGTCTTTCCCACTTAATATTGGTGTGTCTTGTATTTTGAATGTTTTTTTTCTTTTCTTGTACTGTAAATTGTCTCATCCAATCACTATAGTTTGATTGCAATAAACTTTAATTTGAATTTAAAGTGATAAACATGCCTTTAGTATAGGTATTTCTTAATTTTCTACTGCAAAAAACCAATCCATTGCTTTTCAATACAGTAGAAACCCTCATTTACGTACGGGACAGGCCCAGAGGTGTTCGTAAAATTCATTCGTACGTAAAATCGGGGTTGTGTGAAATTCCTATGTATTTACACTACCGCTGGGCTAGGCTAGGACTGGACTTAAATTTTGTTGGATTGGAGCCAAAACTCCAACTTGCACTCGAAAGAAATTCAAAGTAACGATCATAATAATGTACTATACATACTTGTTAATGTGTATAGAAACTTTATTCTCTCTTTCTCGGGCAATAATATATGACTTATCTTCTAGCTTACGAAGAAACACAGCCCAGCGGGCACCGCAACAGGGCGAGTAACCAACGTTTTTCACTCGATCCATGTGGTTGTGTCGTCATGTAAATACCCTGTACATAATAACCCGGAAACCAGGGGTTCTCAACTTTTTAAAAGAAGAGCGCTGATTGGCTGTAGACACGGCGCTTGGACTTTTTTTTTTGTATGCAATACGATTGTTCTACGCCTGCATTTATGAAATGAATAATAAAGTTAAAAAGAAAATGTGGGTGTCGGTGTTTATGGGGGAAATAATAAAATGGTAGATTAATGTTAGTTAGATTTGATAAATAAAATCCATTCATAATTAGGGGGTTCATTAAATTACGATATGAGGGTGGTGTATTCAGAGACGAATAAATATTGCGCCTATCTATATGCCGACAAGTTACGCATTGGGCGGGGTTTTCTCACGGCTGCAGACATGAAGTATGATCGCCGTGTTGAATGTC
>NW_022731149.1:7333-16636 GCF_011630105.1 Anneissia japonica | reverse complement strand
CTCTAGAGCCTCATTTGGAATAAACCCCTCTCAAATTAACGCCTGGAGGACATGGAATATTGCGTTTTTTTAGCGTCACATGTGTATAACTACACCTATTTTATTCTCCAAACTGTTTCCAAAATGTTAAGTTTTTATCCATTTTGAAACATTGACAATATATTTGCAAACATTAAAATAAAGAAATTTAAAACTTATCGGCTGACTATTAAACAACAAACAACTGGAAATACTTGTATTCTCCAGGAAAACTCGCATCAAAACAACGTATGCTTAGGGAAATCCCCATTTTTCACGTAGACGAAAAATGAGATAGCTTATGTTGTAAGCTTCAAAATAGTATGAAAATTAATTACATTCATAGTATATCTGTTTACAACTACTGAAAACTAAATGCATATTAATTTTTAAATCTTTTTTAAATGATTTTTTTTTATTGCAATTTGAATTTTGATCTCAATGGCTAATAATAATGATGAATTTTATCTTTTCTTAATTGATGCTTTTTTCGTAATTAAAATTATTAAATAATAATTTTGAATGTAATCATTATTAATGGGCATTTTGCAATAATTTTAGTTGTTGATCTTTGATTTCTTTTTCTCTCTTGATGTATATTTTTGATGTTCTCTTATTGACCACTATTTTTTTTAGTGATTTTTAAAGTACAATATCAGTTTTATACGTTTGATGTTGAATATGGACCGTTTTAGTTCTATTTGAATCATGTTAATGAGATTTTAGTAATGTAAATTTTTGATGTCTTTCCCACTTAATATTGGTGTGTCTTGTATTTTGAATGTTTTTTTCTTTTCTTGTACTGTAAATTGTCTCATCCAATCACTATAGTTTGATTGCAATAAACTTTAATTTGAATTTAAAGTGATAAACATGCCTTTAGTATAGGTATTTCTTTAATTTTCTACTGCAAAAATCCAATCCATTGCTTTTCAATATTACTGTTTCTAAACAACCAATGTTTAATTTTCTATTTTTGATATTCTGTATAATATTGATTTAACTGGAACATTGTAAATTGTATAAAAACATGAAAATATATACATATTGACCAGTGTTCTCCCCAGGATGAGGGTCAAGCATGATGGTACGTTCCCCAATCCCCCTCCCTCCCCCCACCATGGTTGGGGAAAATTGTTTAAAATGATGACCTAGATTCCCGGAAATGGCACTCTCAGACATCAAAAATGCTTTTTAAGATTTTTGAAATGACTATAGATTTCCATTTTTTAACAATTTTTTTTTGGTGAAATTAGTGACCATATACTGTACTACTATTATAGCTTAGCCAGAATTGCAACAGGATGGCAGTTTTATACAAAACAATTTATATCAGTAAATTACAAGTAGGACTGGAGTACACAGTATGATATTTAGTGAACAATTTTACATTTACATTTGAGAGATATTAAATGAAATAGACAGTTGTGTAAGATGTCTATCCAATATGAAATTATTTTGTTTATTCTTAATTTTCTGACTAATAGATTACAATTCATTAAGCTTAGTCCATCTGATAGTTTGTTCCGATATTATTATTTCAAATATATATACTATGACTTAATGCTGATAAGGAGAATTAATAATAGTATTAAGCCAAATATTAAGAACAACCAAGAGTAAATTAATAATGTTGATTTAAATGCTGTTGCTTGGTTGTCTCAAAATTTTAGCAACCACAAGCCACATTGCATTCCCCATTTCTTCTCTTGACTATCCAACCAGGTCAAGTCTATTTATCCAAGATTTTATTATACAATAAACTATATGTTTGGTTGTAAAATTAGTGTGGCTAAAAGTAATGTAGTAACTTTTCCACAAACAAAATAACTAAGAAGATGCCTCTTAAAATGGCTAAATAATAATTATTTATGAAAACATTTAAACCATTCATTTTGATAAAAAGCCCAATACATTTGTATCGACAATTCTTTAGATGTAATTCCTGATCTGTTAACCCACAACTTCACTAGATTTTTAATTTTATTATAACAGTGACACTGTTTGTGTTATCAGAGGTTAGTCCCTCCTTGTTTTCAGCTCCTTTTTAATTAATTGAATCACAAATCAATGTGAAAATTATTAATTAAATAAATGATAAAAAAAATTAAAAAAAAAGTTAGTTCCTTTTATTCCATTTTTTAAATCTATATTGAAGAAAGTCAGAAAAAAAGTGAATAATACATTGTAAATCACACATTCTAAATTTTTTGAGAAACCGTAAAATAAGAAATATGCTTGGTTGCTTTGCTAATTTCTAGACTTGATTGGAATAATATTAATAATTTCAGATTCATTTATTGGCTCTAAAAATATGGATTTTCTATTGATTTAAAGTTGAAGAAATATTTTGTCGGGTTTGGGGCCGATGTTTGTGAAATAATTATTAAAATAAAATGTGAAAATTAGAAAATGATAATTTATGATTATTTCTTAATATTTAATTGAAGAATATGAGTGATCCGATATATCCGAATAAAAAATACAAGGAGAAATCTTGTCCACTTATGTCATTACAAAATATTTTTTCAATTAATGCACCAGTTTGGTAGTTAGATGGTCAAGTTGCAAGGGGATAAAGGCTAAATTAAAGAATTATAGATAAAATATCATGTGTAATGTAGTTGTAAATAATCATTGAAATCCTCAGCAAGGTGCAGTCCTGTCTCTTATACACATCTAGATGTGTATAAGAGACAGCACCAACCTACATCCATGTATTCAGTTTTTATAAATGATATATTTATTTTTATCACTTAATTTATGTCAATAGATTTTATTAGGCCATGAGTGATCCAAGGTTTGTGAATTTTTTGTGGAAATAGTTTTAATCTTTTTATTATAAATAGCATATAAACAGTGTTTAATTTGCCAAAGAACAAACCATAACCAATGTTTTGATTACTGCAGGAAAGGACAGAAGACAAAGAATTCTGAGAAGGATCATTAAGAAAGAAAAGAAGAGATAAAAATGATAATTTATGATTATTTCTTAATATTTAATTGAAGAATATGAGTGATCCGATATATCCGAATAAAAAATACAAGGAGAAATCTTGTCCACTTATGTCATTACAAAATATTTTTTCAATTAATGCACCAGTTTGGTAGTTAGATGGTCTAGTTGCAAGGGGATAAATGCTAAATTAAAGAATTACAGATAAAATATCAAGAGGTTCAATCATGTGTAATGTAGTTGGAAATAATCATTGAAATCCTCAGCAAGGTGCAGTCTTATTTCCATTTATTACTAATAATCAATTAAAAATATTTTGGTTAAATGTTCTAATAGATTTTGTGGGTAAGCAATAAATACGGTAACACAGAGGATAATATTTTTAGGCTCAGCTGATTTTTCACAGTTATGTTGTAATAAATACAACTTTACAGCATACAACACAATTCATAAATAAATTACAAGTAGGACTAGAGTATACACAGTATGATATTTAGTGAAAAAAAATTACATTTACAATTGACAGATACTATTAAATTAAAGGCTAATAAGGAAAATTTTTATTAGCTCAGTAGAGTCCCCCATTCGGGACATCCCTAAACAGGGGACACTCATGTGAAGTGGCAATATATCTTTTAACACTGCGGCCAACCCCTATTAATGGGACGGACACTTTCTGAGTGCGCCAAATGGTCAACTAACCTCTATTAAGGGGACATTTTATTTTCTTTCTATAAAATGGGAACAAATAAAACTATTGTTTTAGTTACATTTCTATTGATTTCATATTATAAATTAGTTCTAATTCTACTGTAACTAATTGTCAATAATAATAAAATTGTAAAGAATTATATGTCATTGTTATATTAAAACATACCAAAAACCCCTATTAAGAGGACAATATCACATTTTTGGTTAGCGTGTCCCAGAATAAGGATATCCCTATTCAGTGGACACCCCTATTAAGGGGACACTGTTTTTGGTCCCAAAGGTGTCCCTTAATAGGGGTTATACTGTAATAAGAAAGACATTAAAAACAACCAGATCCAGTCTTTTACTTTCACCCAAATCACATGCTTCATTATGCACTGCCACACCACTTCAACCTAGTTTCCACTGAATCTGGATAACTGTGTCTGTATAATTAAGTTTAAAAGATAATTTTTCCGGATAATATACCAATTTTGTTTGTACCATGTGACCAAATTTAAGAATGTACTTAGTAAAAGTGGCAGGACAGAATTTCCTATATTTGCTGATATTTTCAGTCAAAGTATTTTCTAGGATTATAAATTAGGTTTTCAATTCAATCCAACAAATTATTTATTTTCTTCCAATGGTAAAACAAGAAAATTAATGCTAAGTTGGAAATCAATAGTACAAATTGAGGTAAACATTTTTAGATGCATTTTTTAATTATTAATATTTAATCATTTTTATTTGTCGAATTTTGTTTAGACAATTTGCTATGATCTCATTTTCATCATATTTTGCTATTATATGACTTTATAGATGTAATTTATGATTTAGCTTTAATACTTTTGTCAAATGAAAATTAGTTTAAAACACATGATAATATTTTCCGTCCCACCACCCATATGAAGCATTTAGTTTTTCAAAATGTTTGCTTCAATTCCATTTTCATACATTTTAACAATAATATGATGATTTTAAAAGTGTAATTTATGATTTCTCTTTAAAAAAAATTAATTTTTGCAAATTAAAAAAAAAAATTCAACCAATTCCATCCTGCCACCATAATATCATATAAAGTATATTATACCTTAAATAATGAAAAACTATGAGTGTTATTTCACAACTACAGTACTGTAGTGATGACATCATTATAGAGCCCTAATGCTCCATACACCTTAACATGAATATAGGCATCAAAATGTTAATTATTCTTTTACATCTTACAGATAACTGCAGTTGTTTTAAGGAAAGAATAGATTTTGGGGTAATTTTAAAAATTTTCGTCCTACTACTACTTTCCCTTCCGTCTTGACCATTTTATTTAAAATGATTTTATTCTACTGAACAAAACGTTGGAATGTACTGATATTGCATATAATCATAAAGCATAATACTTGCTACTCAAAAGTGTGTACTTAAGTTACAATTTTAAAGTTTGAAGTAATTGAGAAGATAACCTGTTGTCTCATTTTTGTCCAATTTGTTCATTCCATTCAACCACCAAAATGTTTTTAGTTGCCATGGTGATTTTATCCAGTACTGCGTTTTCTGTTTTATGTCAAATTGAAGTAGATATCAGTACCTAGCTTAAATTCATACAACAAGCTATATAAGCTAGACAGAGAACTAACAGAGAGGGGTTTGGATTGCACCCAAGTCTATCACGGAACAACCAATAAAATTGAGTTTAGGTGATATTCAAATATGGTAGAAATATGGTGGCATTAGTGGTACAAATCAATAGATTACCCGAGACTCATTAGTAACGGCGGTACATGACAGCCAACTTTTGAATCAACAACAGTGCAATATGATGATGTTATATTTCTAGTTTGATTTATAATCCTCAGCATTTATAGTATCATGCTGCATAAAATAATGTGTAAGCTTTATAACCATATGTAGAAAGATGTAGGAGTAATATTGAATTTCTTGTCTATTGTCATTTGGTTTTGTGTGTATAAGCAATTAAAATTCAATTGACTGTTAAATAGATATTAATATAAATAATTGTTTCATTATTACCACATATTACACATGCAAGTTCATATGAAAACATATACTGAGTATTAAACTTCATCATACTATATTGGATCTAGTTTATTCTTTGGAATAATATGAACATTTATAATACTAAAATTTGCAATATTATAAGTCTTTAAAATGAAGAAAATACTAGCAAATATAAAAATTATGTGTTAGAATTTTTCCTCAATGACCATCTTTTAATGAAATGACATTGAGAAACAATTAATTTATTAATTGCAATATTTAAATAATTCATTTACCAAAAATTCCTTCATGATGCTACTAATTTTATGTTTATCAAGCTCTCAAAAGACTTGAGTACCAAACTGTGCTGTTGTAAGTGAGTGTGCTCTGAATAACAGAGACAAACAAACATGAGCATGAAATCACTGATTGTCAAAAATACAATTGCTGATTAGCCTTTCTTGTGAGATAGAGGGAATATGCATTACTGTTAAATTTGTTATGTATTAATTCTAGGTACTTGAAATCATCACCAGTTTCAATTTATATGATGTTAATAAAAGATCGGTTGCAATGAATGTATTTTTCTGAAGTCAAAAATCATTTTCAGTCTTACTGGGATAACAGTAAGGGTAGAGAATTTAGATTGGCACCACATTATGGAGTCATAATTGATTTACACTATTTTATTCCATTGCATATTTATCTATTTTGCAACAATTTCATAAAAAAATGATTGTAAATTGCTAAACAGAATACTGTAGAATTAAATCATTGGTGAGACACCTGCTCATTTAGACCGGGAGCCCAGAAAATTTTCATCATGTGAAAAGAGACAAAAGGTTTTATGGTCTGGTCATGATGGTATAGGGCCAAGATACAATATTCAGTATTGCTGCCAGGGCACATCCTGTACAGGCAGTTTGGGGGAAAAAAATAGGGGTTAAAAAAATGCATTTTTAATCATGTGGAGAGATACATGGACAAAAATAATTGGATATCACTCCCAGGAAGGTACTTTGGATAATTTCACCAGTGACCGCAACTTTTCCCGGACGTGACCTGAAACAGTGACCTTAAAGGCCACATCCAAATGACAATAATCATGTCAAGAAAGACATGGATGAAACTTTTTCCATTAGCAATTACACATTGGGGGTAACAAAAATACCAATGACAGCAACTTTATCTTGTACATAAGCCCAGACAGCAGCCCCAAGGGGCTCATATGGTGGCTATGTAATAAAATTAAGCAGAGAGACATGGATAAAACTAACTCGGAATGACTACTTGTACATAGAAAAATGCTGAAAAACTGATGACAGCAACTTTTTCTTGTATGTGACCTTAAACAGTGACCCTAAAGGCCACGCCCAAATGACAATAATTATGTCAAGGGAGACACGGATCAAACTTTTTCCACTGGCACTATTATCATCATGATAGCAGAGAACAAACAAAACCACATACACATACAGTGA
This sequence comes from Anneissia japonica, assembly GCF_011630105.1. NCBI lineage: Eukaryota > Metazoa > Echinodermata > Crinoidea > Comatulida > Comatulidae > Anneissia > Anneissia japonica. The sequence continues at coordinate 9,493 of NW_022731149.1, read as the reverse complement.
TGCACTGGACATGATTATGTTCATACGATCATAATATACATACTGTACTTCCTGGTAAGACATTTGTTTTTTGTTTGTTTTCTAAACATTAATTAATCTTTATTTCATATAAAGAGATTTTCGAAATCACTTAAGGTCCGATTCGATTTCAAATTATGAAAAGTGTAGGCTGTGGCACAGAGACCTCTGATGATTAGTGCCCTAAATTGTTTACAAAAACATAATGCAATAATAGTATATTGACTAATATTGTATATTTTTCGAAAATAATTTCAGCCGCTCTAAATCTCTTTCCTTTACTTCCTTCTTCCTTTATTCTTTCACAATTTTACGTTTTATTCATATTTTCCATAATGTTATACATTCACATGATATAGTCACTCGTTTAGAACTGCCTAGGCTAGACCTTGGCTATGCCTATTATATTATTTAAAATATACAATTTTAATTGATAAGATTAATTTTACATGGATATAGTAATTCATACCTAAACAATACATTAAGTTTAAATATAAATATAATGACATAACAAATAAATAACAATAATTTAAAAGTGTACATAGTATCTATCGCTACTACAATAATAAGATGAATATTTTTCAATTTTATATAGCCGGAGTTAGTTTCGACCTGGGCAAACCTTTGCTAATACGTACACTTTCTCCATCAAAAGGCTTCTTCTATGAATGGAATGACCTGTTTGAAGCATGAACTCCTGTAGACCTAACCCAGTATCGTTATGATTTTTAATCGTGGGGGAAATCCACTCACGTGGCATGGCATTATCATACATGAAGAAAAACGTACTGTACAGTATATGCAGTACTGAGTATGAAATCAAAATGGCTTTCTACTTGTATGCGAAGAAGACTAGGAAATTTCAATATGAAATTGTACAAAACACACTTTGTAAAAATGTTTATCAAATGTTTAATGCAATTTGTATTTTTCATTACGTTAAGCCTATACATAAAGTTTTTGGTATTCCAATAGTAACCAGACACTAAGCTACTATTACTACAGTGTTAGTGTAGTGGGTCATTATTATAGAAAACCTTTAATATGGTGGTTACAGCATTACTACAGCATGGGTCCCTAATAGAATACAGTCAACTCTCCCAATACCGACCACCCAGAAAACCGGATTTCATGCAAAACCGGTCGTTTTTTAAAGTCCCAAAATCATTCCTATTCTTAGTGTATTAAAATACTTTCTGAAAACCGGATCTCCCAATTCCGAATTCCGGCCAAATTCTTAAGTCCGGAACAATAAAATTACCTTCTGAAAACCGGACGGCCAGTTTAAAACGATGATTTATTGACGAAATATGTTAAATAGATCATCGGAGACACATCGACTGACTCCAAATAACAACTATCAATCACAGAACAACACCATGCGTACGATCGTTAGTGTTGATCGTGTGACACGCCGATAGCGCATTAATCGTGTGACACGCCGATAGTGCATTTAAAAGTTCATTGTTTTAACCGTCTTCTATTTAGGCCGGTTTTCATTGTTTAAAATAAAGAGAAAAATCAAACAGACTTGGCTTTTTGTTTTTAATAAAGTGCTTTGTTTAAACTTGTGTCTTTGTTTTAATGACTTATGTTTTGATACATAATGGCTTTTCTTTTATTCATGTTTTGGGCTTTTCTTTTTATTAATTCATTATCTGAATGCCCAGCGCTAAAATTATGGATCAAAAGAAATCCAACAGTTTAAAAATCATGCCCCATTGCGAATTTTCATCATTATCATTATGGTGACCAAACGAAAACGAACTGAACTTGATGTAGCAATGAAACTCCGATTGATCGACGACATAAAGAGCGGGATGAAACGAATTGAAGTAGCTCAAAAATATGGTGTGGGGAAATCAACGGTCAGTGACATCTACAGGGCCAAAGACAAATGGAATATCCAAAAAAGAAGAAAGTACAGGGGCGAAATTTAGATTTGTGAAAACTAAATTTAGCGATTTGAATCAGTTGATGTTGGTGTGGTTCCGGACAGCGAGGGATAAGAACATCCCGATTAGCGGACCATTAATAAAAGCAAAGTCGACGCAATTTGCAGAACAACTAAACATAACCGACTTTGGATGGTTAACAAAATGGAAACAACGAAACGAAATCAAACAAGTGGCGGTATGCGGT
>NW_022731149.1:3139-7090 GCF_011630105.1 Anneissia japonica | reverse complement strand
GATAATATTATGCTCATTTGAAATCAATCGCAACACAATTTTATTGTACAATTCTTGCACTTGGGCCATTTTTGGGGCATAATATCTTACTAATTAAACAATTTATCCCTTTAACAGACTGCATAACTCAAATCAACACAAAAAGTTGTCCTAGAATAAAAGGTTTCACGGCTCTAGACAGTACACGGATAATATTATGCTCATTTGAAATCAACAGTAAACACAATTTTATTGCGCAATTCTTGCACTTGGGCCATTTTTGGGGGTACATATCTTAATAATTAAACACTATATCCCTTAACGAACTGCATAACTGAAATAAGCACATAAAGTTGTTTTAGAATTATAAGTTTCAAGGGTCTAGGCAGATTATTTTTAATATTATCGTTATTCAAAAATTTATTTTATCACATTTACGCACTGATACTGTCACAAATTGAAAAATATACCCCTTTTCAAATCACTTTTCAAACATGAAAGGATAAAGACACCAAGCTGATATTTGGAACATCTGATCATCATATATAAATTAATTAATGGTGCAAGTTTTAACAACAAGCATACTTGCCCACAGGGTCAAAGGTCACCATGAAAACGAGGCATTTTTGTGCATTTTTTGTCCCGAATGACCTTTTGACCTACGATTACCCCCTAAAATGATAAGTTAAAAATCCGGAATTTTTTGTGGTGAAACATTTTCAACTATATAATAATAATTTGGTGCATAAGACCCATTTAATAACTGATTTGGGTATTTTAATGGGGTCTAATAATGGAAGAAAAATTATGCAACTAAATAAGTTAGGGTCTTTACGAACCAATATTTTCGTAACGGTGTCCGGTATACCAAAAGTCATGTTATATTCCTGTTCTACAGCCAAAAGTTAGTCTAGATATCAATTTTCAGTTAATTATTTTTATTCTATTTGAAGATATGGCTAATTGAAAATGCAACTTTGCAAATATGTCATAATTGATAGCTAAAAAGGGGTATGACCCTAAAATTTCAAATGGCCGTAACTTCTAAACGACTTGGAATTGGCAATTCAAATTTTGGGTTTGTTCGTCAGACATGTTGGTGTACATTATATCCGAGTTTCAAGAAAATCTGAGACGGTACCCAGCCATCCCATTTGTTGAGTTGGCATGGAATGACCCATTTACAATGGACCATTGATTTATTGTGTCTAAATCATTTTGTAAAACTATATTATCATTGTTGCAATGAATAGGACGTGACAAAGTGTGGTCATCAGCAAATTGAAACAAAGAGGATAAAATGTTTTTTACAATGTCACTGACATAAATCAAAAACAAAAGAGGACCAAATACTGATCCCTGGGGTACACCTGATGTTACATTTACCCACTTAGATTTCTCTCCTCTGTAAATTACCCTTTGGCGTCTATTTGATAAAAAATCAGTAATCCATGCTTTGATATTTCCATTAATGCCTATATTATGCAGTTTCTTAATTAACCTGCTATGAGGAACTCTATCATAATGCAGAAGAAAAATCAAGAAAAATTACATCAATATATTTACAATTTTTTGATTCTAAGTCCTGAACCCAATGATGAAATGTTTTAGACAGAATAAATTCAGTACTATACATAGGTCTAAACCAAATTGATTTTCAGAAATAATTCTATTATTATCTAGATGTTCTCGTATCCGATAACAAATTAATTTTCCAACTATTTTACATATGACAGGTGTTAAAGAGACAGTTCTATACAAAGGTTATACTATATTTTATAGGCTATATAATTTAATTAAAACGTGTATAAAATAATATGTTTATTTTGACGCTCTGTGATTGTTTCTAATCATTCGTCCACCCACATCAACTCGGCCGCCTGTCAAGTTGGCCCGGCCAACCCGGCCCCAAATCCATTCACTCGTCATATTCAGAAGGTTAACATTCCGAAATCATTGTAATACAAGCCCCCGCTACTCTGCCTTAATGATATGCCTATATTTCTATTTAGACCCTTATTATAAATATCGTTACTTCACAATTGAATATTCTAAGTGAGCACATTGTCTATCTTGTTATCATGATAAATGAGTCAATGAGGTCAACACAATATCACACAATTTCATTTATTTAGGCCTACTCTTATTTATGCTCTCTGGTTTCACCCGACTAAGCTTGATATAAGTATATAAATGAAACAAAACAATAATTTCACAATTAATTTATTTCCGAGTATAATAATTATACTCTGTATAGTCTTTCCTATACGGGACCTTTATAAATATTCTAACAACTAATTTGAAGAATTAATTAGTTTTTGTGAGCACAAAAATGGTCCAATAAAAATTTCGTGTAAAACAGGCCTATTAAAAATGATTACAGTATTTGCAATTTTTAAGCCACAAAGTTACAAAAAAACAAGATTGTTTTCTTATCCTTAAAATACTCCAATTCATAGGCCCACTGTATGTTAATACAGTACTTCTAAATAAATCTGTGACCTTCGGTCCTTGTGAAATTTATTTCTTTTTTTAGTCACTATTTTGTCATTATACCACTTGAATTCATTTTGTGAATTATTTAAATGTTGTTATTGAAATAAATTAACGTTTGTACTTGTTTGTTAAGGGAAAATTAAAGAAAATAATTCAGCTTTCCGGTACACCATGCTACAAATTTAAATTGACGGTATTTGGGTTGTAATTAGGCATCCACTGATGTTTTCAAGTAAAATATATACGTATATCTCTTCAATAATTAATATAAATAATAATATTGAATGCATATATGTCCTCATCTGCCTGTTTACGTATACTCTAAGATACACGATGACGTATGGTACCTGTAAATTTACTGTGGTGTATATCTGTTCCCTTTTGATTTATAATCACAGGCTTATATTGAAAATATGATTTCATTCAAATACTGTTAAAATATACGACGGTACCATAAACTTCGAATAGAAATCCTACGCTTTTTTTAATTCTCAATGGGCTTCTTTTTGAGATTACATCTGCCAACTATAAGTGAAGGGCTTCTTTTTAAAGACAATGGTAGATTTTGGAATTGCCACTATACCATATTTTTCTACTACGGAAATTGTGTCAATTTCAACCATACCAGTACAACGATGTAACATTGATACGGACACGCTGGCTATAACAACATTTTCACACTTATTTTTATACTCTAACGACGGGCTAGGTAAGCTGCAGTGAGCCATAGCACCATACCGCAACCTCTGCAACGTAGTACTGTACAATAAAATTTACAAATTAATATCTATATGATTATGACGTCATTTGATTTGATTTGTGAAAATATTTTTATTGCATACACGATAAATCGTTATGAAATCGTGCTAATGTGAAAACTTCTTTATATTTCTATTATTATCTATATGAACAATTGCTTTTCAGCTTTTTATCGTTGATCTTTATCGTCAAAGTTGTAAACAGGCATTTAGGCCTACATTAAAAATAATATTGAAAAATATATTGAAGTTCCTTTATTAAATATAATATAAGGTTCAAAGGGATATGTAAGACCGAATACTTGATTTTCGCAGGGCAATGAAGCAAACTTAATTATACATTTATTAACTAATACAAATTTAAATAAATAATCAAAGATTTAAAATTTTTATTTCTCTAAAATTTATAATAGGCCTATATTTAGGCCTTCACATATTTGATTATATATTGTTGATTATATTTCGCCAATTTCATTTATAATCATTTTGATGGCTCAATCATTGTAGGTTTAATTCTATAGTGCCATTCGATTATTATCTACAGTACTGTACTTGAATGTGAATGTTCCGCTTCATTAGTCTCTATTTATAATGACTTGCATTGTTTATGTACAATAACTACACACATTGTATAAGCTATAGTATCCATCTTTATCTCTAAATTGTTTACATGTATACTGTTTGCAAATGTATATCTGATGAAGGTAGCAGACCGTGC
>NW_022731149.1:0-2881 GCF_011630105.1 Anneissia japonica | reverse complement strand
ATATATATATATATATATATATATATATATATATATATATATATATATATATATATATATACAGTATATATATATATAGTTTATAATTACAGTGTGTCATATCTGATATGATGAACTTAAATTATAGGCCTTATACCGTCTGAACTACAGATGGGCATACATAATCTTCGTAAAGATAAAGCCACACGTAATGTAAGGAAAATAGTTGACAACGCAATCGAATACTGTAGTTCCCGCACTACCCACTGGTTTGTACCAAACGACTTGCTCTGAAAAAGATGATACAGTAGTCGCCTAAATTAAATACTGTAGTATGTTAGCGTAACGTTGTGAGGAAACACTATGGTGAAAATTGCTTTTCGTAATTATATTTATCTAATAAACTGTTCTTCTGACCTTTTCTGATATTTATATCAAATTATATTAAAATCATTATTACAGTATTTAGATTATTCTGAAATTGAAATCTCTCCTCCCCCCCCACCCCTTTAGTCATTGGTAGAGTCCTTGATCACTGAAACATGTGCTGACTGTGTTCGCTTTAGTTTAACGGAGAGGTTTGATGAATACATTTAACAGATGAGGCGCGCGAAATGTAGCAAAGACCACTAAATACTGTATAAAACAAAACACAAATGACGTGGAAAATAATTAATTGTTTATTATTACGAAAATTAATACGACTAAAAGATCATACCTAAAATGAACTTATGTTCATTAAATCTGAACCTTTTTCGCTACAGCGTGTGGTGTGCGTACAGATAATCGAATATCAAGGCCCGAAAGAATCCAGCTCGCCAATTGGCGGCGTACAAAGAAACAGGAGTTTGACCTTTGACAATACATTTGGCCCTGTCTCCGAATCTCCACGTGTTTTCACCGGAATTTACCACTGCAAGTGATGCTAATTAAGCTTCAAACTTCTCATTTTCCACAAAATATTGATAAAACCGCATGAGTTTATTGATCATCATGAGACCACCGTATGGCCTATGCCACAAATCACTCACACAGATTCATATGGATTTTATTTTCCGGAAGTTTTTAGCCTAAAGAAAGTTAAAATAGCCTAAAAAATAAACCTGCTGCGTACCTAGGCCTATATCAGATTAAATAAATATTTTTATACATTCAAAATCATAAACAGTCAATAATTAGCCTAGGCCACATTAGCATAGACTCCGATTATTACTAAAAACGAGCAATTTGGCCCAGCCTATAGACATTAAATAGGCCTAGGCCTACCATCCTATTCCTAGCCACTCTAGTTTCCTAGCTTAGGCCTTCATTCTCGTAGATCGTACATGAACAAAATAACACTAAAATTTTGATTCACCGCATCATATGAATGTTCACAATTATTAAAAATGGAAAGCTGGATGTATTTGAAGCGTAGCGTACGTGGCACTAGTGTATTCACGGCTACCGACAGCTTCTACAAACATGATTGTTAAACCACGTTTAACCACAGTTAAACGATGTTCAATGCGTTTATTGAAAAATCATTCGAGCATCACATAGGAGGCGGAGCAAACAAAAGTTTGTGCATACAAAGTTACGGTCAAACGCTAAACGGTTTAGCAAATCAAACGCTTCTCAGAGAACAATAGAAAACGCGTCAGACGCATTTCTGTTGTTTTGAAAATTTTGGACATCACGCCTTACTTTTAAACGCAGAAGTCAATCAAATTAAATAAAAAAATAGTTTAAGAATGATGATTGATGTTGATGCATACAATTTTAAGGCTCAATGTCTAGGACATATTCTAATCAATTTATTTTATTCAATTATTATTTTAATTTTTTAATTCCAATTTATTTTACATTAAACAAAAAAGCAAAGCTTGTAAAGATTGCAGGCAGTCATACTAATAATATAAACAAAATAACAAAATATTCCTGTGTTAAATATGAGTCTATTAAAGTGATGTAAAATAAATAATATCCAGTTTTAAAATGGGTGGTCACACAGTAATTAGCTGCAACTTTCCCACACATGACAATTTTCAGAAATGACAAAAATTATTATTAGAATTGTGAAATTTTTTATTGTATTTTTTTCAATATTTCAAAAAAAAAACCAACGCAAAACTATAGTTAGTAAATACTGTAATTTAAACCTTTAAAAGTTACTTATAAATTTCCTACACATTGAATAAACATTACATCCGACTATCATTTTTAAGCTAGTATCCATAATCTAATCAACTTATTAGTGAAAAATGTAAAGTTTTGGGGCATTCCACAGTATTTTTTTTATCACGGACGGGACATTTTGGAGAATATAACCAGTTATATCTCAGTAACTATACAGATTATAAGACTTCAATGTTTACATGTATGCCTAAGGTTAATGATTGGGGGGGGGAGGAAATTGAAAAAAAAATGTTTTGTTTTTTTTAAATTTTATGATAAAAAATGTATGCGTCACGGACGGGACAAAATTTAGATTTGACCTTCAGAAAGGTTTACATATATTCTAATATTTCTCCTCATCTAAAAGAGATATTAAATTATTTTTTGTTTAATACTACCCCTAGATGATTGTTCTACATGCCTAAATGTTTACCAAAAAATCATAAATGTAATTTTATGAAAAAAAATGAATTATGTGCTATCACGGATGGGACATTCCATAATGTCACGGATGGGACACTTTTGTCAAATAAGAGAAAAACTAAAATTTTTAATATAAAAAGGGATAAAAATTATTTTCTGATATCAATACAATGCAACATTTTACTTGCTTTGCTACCTTTGTTACTCTAATTCAGTAGCAAAGAAACTTGTATTCCATTAATTTTTTAAGTGTCCCGTCCGTGACAAATTGTCCCGTCCGTGACAAAATTGTCTTGTCTGTGACAAAAACTGTCCTGTCCAT